>NC_085880.1:22112018-22129518 GCF_034702125.1 Engraulis encrasicolus
TGAACTCAATGAAGAAATCGCATGTTTTCAAGTAGTTAGCGAGATACGGTCGTATTATTATTAAAATATGATTGGAAATTGTGCCTGGGGTATTTGTGACAAAGGTACAAGTTTCCCCGCGATGTAACAGGTGGTAATCGCTTTTCCTCTTTACCTAAAACCGGACTACTATTACTAGCAGCTGGATAGTCTGCCAATTGAAGGGTCTCGGCAGCCTCACACTCGACACACGGATCAAAAGCATACTTTGTGTGCTCCGATCATGCCACCATCTCATTTGTGTCACTTTTCAGTAAGGTTGTAAGCAAACCACGAACCTGTTTCAGAGTAGGATTTTGGATTTCTGACCTAATTAATGAAAAAACACCGCTAGCAAAGTTACTATCGGTCACGGCAGGAGTGTTTTGACTAGCAGCTGATGGACGTGATTTTGTTAAGCTACTGAAGATATAAACGCCAAACGCTAATATTACACATTGCTGTGGTAGCTTTGAAGAGGACTACAGCCATCAAGTTGTGTGATTTCATTTTCGTCTAGCAAGTTTGAGTCAGGGGTCAAAAGATATGCGAGCTCGGCTTACCATGGTGCTGGTTACAATGCCTATCGATACCCATAGAAGAGCCCATAACAGCTGTGATGCATCGCATGACCGTTCAGAAAATAAATACTTATATTCACAATACTATGAATGTGTTTTTTATTTATTAGGAGTGAATAACTGCTGCGATTTGCAGTCACTGCATAAATCACGTTGATGTCTCAGCATTCAAAGTTTATCTGTCCGACCTAGCAACTGTAACTAAAGAGGGCGGGGCTTAGCCAAAGGCGAATTGCACCCGTTGCGACTAAGGCTGTTTCTCCCTGTAGATTTGTGTTTCGGGTGATCCCATCCTCAGTGCAAAAAAAAAAACCCCAGAACAAACATTCACATTGGTTTAAAAAGGTAGTGATATAGCACGGCATATGTGAGATCATTAAAAACCCACTTTATTTGGACATCTCTTCTCAAGTCTTTTGCGAGCTCCAGACTTTCTGACTTTGTATTACTCTATATTCCAAGCCAACGCACCACCACATAACTAAAGCCATATTGAAAGGCGCAGGCCCTCTTTTTGAATTCCCTGTAGATTTGTAAATAACTTTCTAGATTTGTACAATAGGATGGTTATGTACATCTGGGGAGACGGCACAAAGGAGGGGCATTGTTAGATTAGGACACTTTACAGCAGAGTGAGGGAGGATGTTTTCGTTCTTCTTCGTTTCTCCTGACTGCAATGTAGTGCTTTCAGCACTGAATGTTCATCACATGCTCCTTTGCCACATACCTCAAGCTGGAACTTGAGGTTCCCCCTCATGCTCTCGAAGAGCAGGAAACACACCCGTATGGAGGCAGAGTACAGGTTGATACGGTCCACACTCAGCAGCTGTAGGATGGAGAGGGGAGGGATAAAGAGCAAAACTGGGGGTCAAATTCTGATTCAGTCCTTGGACGCAATGTGAACATCTTCGGAGAATGTGATCGCTTTGTGTGTTGATAATCTTGAACGTGTGTGCGTGTGCGTGCGTGCGTGTGTAAGTCTGTATTTATTACCAGGCCAGAAGGGCCAATGGTAAACTGGGACAGTGTGTGCATGTACAGTACAGTACATGTATATGTGTGTCTATACCTGGAATAGGTGTCTGCAGAGCTCGTCCTTGACCAGTACCAGTAGTGACTGGTAGGGGGCGATGTGGGCGGCCTCCAGGGCCACTGTCAGCAGCTGCAGGCCCATGTGCATCATCACGTCAGAGTTGTGGCGGTCATGCGGATTGGTCAGCGAGATCAGGAAGCGGAACAGCTCCCTCAGACAGGGCAGCCCGTAAGGAATGAGTGCTGCACCTGTATGTGGCACATACACACACAAGCACGCACACAGGGGGACACACACCCGTGGACACACACACGCGCGCGCGGACACACACACGCGCGCGGACACACACACACACACACACGCGCGCGCGGACACACACACACGCGCGGACACACACACACGCGCACACACACACACGGGGATACACATACGCAGACACACAGACACACACACTAGGGTTGAGTGACACAGGACCCCCTCATGTCTCTGGATCAGCTCCAGCTTCCTCCAGAGAAAGTGCTGGGACATGTAATGATGAATAGGGTAAGAAATGTAATCACCCTTTAATTATGAACATAGTGCTGTAGATCATGCCCATAACAGTCTGAACACTGTACCATCTTTCATTTCCATCTTTTACAACATTACATTATGAAGATGATTTTATCCAAAACGACTTACAATCAAGGGCATAATCATAGCATACATCACTTAGTCAACACAAAGTGCAAAAAAATACACAGAATACAGTCTTGAGTAGAGTACACACACCCACGCAGATGTCCCAGGTCTGAGCCAGCTCAGGCATTCGTGCAGTCAATAGTCAAGAAAGAGAAGCTTGAGGATCTCACCCTCTTTCTGGGTGGACTGGGTGAAGCGGACCCCTCGGGGGTTGACGTAATCCATGTCGTGGACCGAGGCGGAGTCGGACCCGTCGGCCACCGAGTCCCGGTCTTCTAGAACCTCGGGGATGGACTCCACTGACGTCGACTGGCCACGCTCCACATCACACTAAAGAGACGAAGACGTGCAATAAGGCTCAAAAAGACACCAAGACGTACAATAAGGCTCACAAAGAGACAAAGACGTACAGTTCTGCAATTACGTCATATGGGCTATATTTCTTTGTGACTGCGTTCAACAAACACTTGTAGGTCAGTTGCATCGACAACATTTGAACACACTCGCTCACACCCAAAGCACACACCACTACACATTACATTACACTGCTGATGCTTTTTTTTATCCAAAGCAACTTACAGATATTACAGGCCATGGGTTACAGTCAATAGAGCAATGTGGGGTTAGGTGCCTTGCTCAAGGGCACTTCAGCCACGGACGCAGGTGTAGGGAGAGATAAGGGCGGGATTCAAAACTGCAACCCTGTGAACTACAGTCCAACTCCCTGACCATTACACCACGGCTGCCAAGTCAGTACACAGTCAGCCTCTACCTGTGGGTCGGGTGCGCTGGGCTCTGCGGAGGGGCTGAGGGGGGTGGTGGCGGTGGAGCTGGCGGTGTCCAGGTCGGACAGGTCCTCTCTGGAGGTGGTCTTGGAGCCCGAGTCCAGACCGCTGTCCGTGGCCGGGCTGGAGATGGACGAGGACACGCTGTCCGACACCGGCAGACCCGACTGCTGCTGATCCACACCTGGCAACCCTGCTCAGCCACACACACAGATACAACAGAAACCAGTTTAATACACACTCACCCTGGCAACCCTCGGCCAAACACTCAGATACAACAGAAACAGAAACAGTGTGTTTATTACACACACTCACCCTGGCAAACCTTCTCAGCCCATCACTCAGATACAACAATAACCAATTTACTACACAGGTTAATGACGCTTTTTCAGACATCAGGTGGTACCACCACAGATATGGCCCATAAATTACTCGGTAATTGTTAATTAATGTACTGCAATGAATATGCTTCTTAGATAAACCACGAAAAACAAACAAACAAACAAAAAATGTATCCATGCAATAGCGGCATTAGCTGCGGTTGCACCAGTCGGACGTGTGCTACTACTAAAACGTCACTGACCCACAAGCAGACCTGACTGCTGCTGATCCTTACCTTTGGACGCACGTTAAAACTGTCTAAATTCAACAACCCATCAGGATTACGCCGTACCAGGGTATATTTTGTGGCTGGAAACAGCTTTTAAGGTCTTACCTGATTGGCTGCTGTTGACTGACGGCTGGGTGGAGTCTGTTAGGCCTGACGAACTGCGTGCCATGTGACGAGGGGGGCGGGGCGAGCGCTTCTGCTTCTTCCATTTAGACGGCTCACTCATCCCACCTGCACGCATCTTCAACTACACCACACACACACACACACACACACACACACACACACACACACACACACACACACACACACACACACACACACACACACACACACACACACACACACACACACACACACACACACACACACACACACACACACACACACACACACACACACACACACACACACACACACTTCAGTGAGGAGAAAAGCTCACCTGCTAAAAGAGACCACAAGACATATTCTACACACTAGATTGGCATCATCTGGCAAGAGGATGATTATGGCAGACAAGTGGAAAAAGCAATGGGCCACAGAGCTGAGCAGCACATATACACACCAGCACATAAAACGCACTTACGCACGCACTTACGCACGCACTTACGCACGCACTTACGCACGCACAGTCATCAGTTCTTCATCATCTACATGACTATAAAGTCAGGTGCTGGTATTCACTACTCTCTAGGCAGTAAGTGTAGCAGTTTTGCTTCTGTCTGACTGTACTGTATTTCGGGCAACTGTTTTTTTTTGACGATGTCTAAGCACATTTAAGGCCTGTGTGTGTGGTTCTGTGTGTGTATGGTTGTGAGTGCGGATCGTGTGTAGGGCTGGGAATTGCCAACAACCGCACAATGCAATACCCATCATGGTACAAGGGTCACAATACAATAAAAATGGCAATATATGTGATACACGAAACATGATGCATTGTGTATTGATTTTTCTCACGCTGGATAGCAATCCAATGCCAGAACGCGGTGCCGTTGCAATGTAATGCTGCATTTGAACTCCTTCACAGTGTTAATTTGTGACAGCAAATGCAATAGTTGATATCTACAGGCAATATTATTTTTCACTTCTAAATAAGAATAAGTGTGTGGACCTCTCTCTACTGACTAGGCTGGGAATAAGCACACAAAAAAACCTTCAGCTAATAAGTCTCAAGATACAGGGCTCAAGATGGGATACATGTATTGTAGAGACTAGACCCAATACGATATACAGTATATTGTCATGACAAAAAAATGCATGGTGGGTAACTAGGTTTGCGACTCTTAGTTGTTGATTGAAAGTTGGTGAACAAATGTCTGTCCTTCTATGTAAGGGGTTGTATACATGGTAGAGTTGACAAAAAGATACATTTTGACTTTGGCAAAAACCCACCCACATTCTACTCATCAGTTAGCTTACACCCCATGCTGAGGAGGACTAGGAAAGGGGAAGAGGGAGCAGAAGAAGGGAGGAAGGAGAGAGGGAGAGAGGGAAGAGGGAAGGAGGGAGGAAGTGTTAAGAAGTAGAGGGGGAGGAGAGGAAAAGTGACGCTCTGTAACTGTCATGTCTTCTTACCTGCACTCGTTTGTTTTTCCATAAGATATTGTAAGCCTCAGGAGAGAAGGGGCAGGGGGCAGGATTAGTGAAGGGACACTCGCTGCGTGCTCGTACGCGCACACACACAGACACACACACCCTCACACTTGCTGCTTCAATCAGAACAGCAGGGTGCACTGACACACACGCATACAAACACAAACACACACATCCATGTCATGCCACCCACTCCCACACAAAGGACCATGCACTGCGGACAAACACAAGAAACAACCTGACAACCTGGTGTGACGAGAAACAACCCGATGCATGTTTCAGAAATAAACACACACAAACCATGCATCTACAACAGACGGTACGCACACGAAGACAACTACACACAATGGCATGCATCCCAACATATTCAACTCGTGATGACCTGGCCCAAACTATAACTACGGCACTCACACTCAGGTCTGTGCACAAGCACGCATACGAGCACACAAGCACGCGTGCACACACACACACACACACGTGTAAGCACTCACTTTCAAAGGTTCATTCACTTTCATTCTGTCTATACAAATCTGCAGTTACTGATCTGTTCCACCCGTACCTCTGAAAAGATCTACTAAGCCTTTCCACTACCCTTTGTGTATAATTATACTGCGGTGGCTAAGGCTTTGCATATCTAAGACTCCACTAAGGTCTGTCTACTAAGGTCTGTCCCCAAAATCTGTTTCTCAGAATGCTGCTGTGTGGCAATCCACAACTACTTAAGTCAACATGTTTTAGTACACTTACGAATCAATTCACTTCGAGCACAAGTATCTATAGACCAGCAACGTCGTGCAATTGAAAACATGGCTTCTGTTCTTGGGCTAAACTCATGATCCTTAAGTGGACAAAATGTCCTTGCGTTGTCAGGGAACTGACTCGTTTCCTGTGCAATGTATCTCAGAGTGCGAGGCCTAGGCTTGTATGGCGATCTGGACTGATGATGGATGCTTAGTCTTGCTATTAGGACAACAATTCAGGCATGCCAAGACTATCCCACAGACATGCTTCTTCCGTTAGCATTGTTTAGTTGATGTAATCAATGACATACAAGAGGAGAAGTCATTTGGAGATGGCGATGGACAAGTAAGGCAGGAGGATGCGTGTTAAGACATGGAGCTGCTCATTTTTCTCTTTTCAAAAGGACCACCGAATGACCCACATAGCGCGTACCAGATACGAGGGCAGATCAGGGACAGTATCATTATTACAGGGTTGGTTTCAGTCTTAAAGTGACGATTCAGAGGGCAACTTTTTGAGCAACATATTTGGGTTACGGAGCTCTACAAAGTTAGCCTGGGCAAAAAGCCAACTGTTGACTCCGTCAATCAGTCTGGCAAAAGCCATGAGGAATCGGTCTCCGTGGAGAGTGGTAGATGGTCTGATCTTACTCCATCATTTAAATTAATTGGTGTTCCAAGCTCAAATTAAAACCCATATTGTGCCTTATTAGCATGCCTGTTACGATATAGCGTCGCAAAAGCAAACAAATAACAAAACGAAAGTATGGCTACCTTAACCAATCAGCAACGGAGCTCATGGGTGAGTTCCGCATCATCACTCTCAACTGTTTGCTGATTGGCTAAACACAGAGAGAACCGAGCTCGAGGCTTTTGCCAGACGATGTGCGGAGCCAAAATCTTTGGGTGGAGTACATAGGATGGCTTTGCGAGGCTACTACAAAGTTGAATTCACTGTCAATATGACACTTTTATCAAGAGAACTTGGATAAGCAGCAGACAACTGTTATTAATCATTCTATCAAAAAGTTAAGACGACATTGCTCAAAAAGTTGCCATGTGAATGATTACATTTAGGGAGACTAAGTTAGAGTAACCTCTTTACTCTGTACTCTTTGAACGGATAATACCTTCTTGTTTGTGTAAGAATGATCATTCTACAATTGCCTCAGAGTTGCTTACAGTTCTTGAACCAATCTTGAAACCAATTTCAGCTTATGGCACCAACAATCCTTAGATCTGGCAATGGGACTTGAGCAATACGCTTGGCAATTAATCATTGAATTGGATCACACTCAATGATTTATGCTGTGATTGTGTCTCAAGTCCTTCTGTCACTTCTGGAGATCTCTCGAATTAATTCAAAATTGTTGATGTTCAACTCTAAGGCAGCTGAATGGTAGGGGGAATATATTACAAAATATGGGTGTTTGTCTATTATGACCTATGGCTCTCATTGAGTATGCACTACGGAGAGAGTGAGCATGGGTTAGCATGTAACACCAGCACACCTAGCAGTATCAGCATGCATCAACCCCTCAATGGTGCCAACTGGCTAGCCATGCTACTCCAAGGATTGCCAAAGCATTAGCAGAGCACTGGTCACAGAGAGAGAGAAAGTGTGAGAGAGTGTGACCAGTGAACAGCAGCCAGAGCCCAATTTTCTTTACTTAGCAGTACCCTCTCTAGGCCTGTCTGATTGGTTGGCTTAGGCTGCTCTGCACCAATCACATCTTGAGCGTCCAGGAAACAGCCTGGCATCTGGAAGGAGGGGAGGGACACAGTGAGCTGGGAAGGTGGGAGAGGGGCGGGGCTTGTCAGGTGAGCAGTAGGTTGAATGATGCGGCTTTGGCAAACTGGAAAATTGTCCAAAAGTGTGAAATGACAGGCACAGCGATCTTGATTGAAGTTATTTTTTTTCTTTCAATATTTTCTTTGGTAAACTGTGAAAATGTGTGACCAGTCAAAATGGAGGAGGTAGGTTTACAGCAAATGTACACAGTCGTTGATGACCGATATGTAAAGATGCAGAATTTGAAGACGCCTCTGGCCTATGTTGGGCCATGGATGAGGGCAACTCCGGGGCAGGTATCTGAGTTGAGGCAAGAGGCAGCAGACAAGAGTCTCTATATCACTAATACCTGCATCAGGGCAAAGCCAAAACTGGAAGACAGGGCCTCCCAGTAAAAATAATAAATAAATAAAATAAACACAAGACACATTGGCTTATGACGAGCGGCCCTTGAAGCCAATGTCAGCTATGGAAGGTGATGACTGACTGAACAGCCAATGGTAGATGATTACTCATGGTTGAGTGTGGGGCAGGCCATGGAGACGAGATGAAGGAGGCCAGGAATAGTAGTCAGAGAAAAAGAAAAGAAACTAAAGAAATAAGAGCAGACAAATGGGGAAAAAACTGAGATGATCACCGCTGCTGTTCTCCAGCATGTTCACTGGGGCTTCTTACCTTCTTCATGTTGGTGCCCACAAAGCTCTTCGCCTCTTCTTTAAACTGTGGTAACCTGAGGAAAAAACCCATCAACATTATATTAATAAACATGAAATGTGGGCCCTACTGTGGCTCAAGCGGTAGGGCACTGCATTGTTTCACCGGGGACTCGGGATCGATTCCGGCCCAAGGTCGTTTCCTGATCCTCCGCCAACTCTCTCTTCCACACGCTTCCTGTCACCATCTCACATTATCCTATCAATAAAGGCATAAAAGCCCCTCAAAAATGTGTTCATGTAGTATTAAGTGAATGAAGGTTGTTTTAAAATAAACAAACAAACATGGAATATGGCACTTAAAAAGCTAAACTCTCCAATAGCTGGTTTGCAGTCCAAAATTCAATTATGTTGCTAATAATACAGAAATTCGATTACAATCTATGCTGCCCATGGTGCTAGAATTGTACCTCTCACATGGCAATCAAAATAAACAAGCTTGTTACTTACTATTTTTTTTTTACACAATCCTTTGGAAAACTTTGGAATGCCCATTGACCTTCTAGAATCTAAAACCACCACTTTTGTCAAGTGGCTATATACGTGATGTAGGTTCAAAACAAATGTGACTTCTGTCTGGTGTGTGTGTGTGTGACCAACTATATGAATGGAAATAACCCCCATGAATGTTCAGAATTCCCACCAACTGACTGGTCTGTTTAGGCTGAGTGTGCAAACCACAGCTTAACTATGGTAATAATGATGAGTGAGTGAGTTTGTGTGATTTTAAGGTGCAATACCCTGCTTGCCAGCTTAAGGCATGCCTCTACTCAGTTCTGTTTTGAAGCCGTGTGTGTGTGTGTGTGTGTGTGTGTGTGTGTGTGTGTGTGTGTGTGTGTGTGTGTGTGTGTGTGTGTGTGTGTGTGTGTGTGTGTGTGTGTGTGTGTGTGTGTGTGTGTGTGTGTGTGTGTGTGTGTGTGTGTGTGTGTGTGTGTGCACGTGCTTCTGTGTGTGTGTGTCTGTGTGTGTGTGTGCGTGTGCATGCATGTGTGTGTGAGCTTGTGCACTTGTGTGTGCGTGTGTGTGCGTGTGTGCGTGTGTGTGCGTGTGTGCGTGTGTGTGTGTGTGTGTGAAGGGGTTAATTTTTGGGAGGTTGTTTGTATGACGCGCCGGGCGTTTTGTCAGAACAATCATTCCAGCCTAGGGAGCTTTGCAGAGGAGGGAGAAACAGCTGGCAGGTAAACAAGAACCCCCCACCCCTCTGTCACACACACACACACACACACACACACACACACACACACAACCACACACAACCACACACAACCACACACAACCACACACACACACACACACACACACACACACACACACACACACACACACACACACACAGTCAAACAAACAAGCAAACAAAGCCGGAGGAAAATTAATTTGGGGAGTCCACATCACAGAGGGATCCTGGGAATAAGCCGCACCAGGAGCCTGACATCTCTGTTGCTCTGGGCCGGTGACCCCTGACCTCTAACCCCCGACCCCCAGTGGTGGGAAGCGGTTGGAGGGGTTAGGGCGGTTAGACATAAATGTTCATATAAACCCCTCATTTTACAGTAGAAAATGTGTGGACGTTCAAAAACACAAAAAAAAAACTCAGGCGGAAAAATGTGGACGACATAAGAGTGAAGTGTAAACAGACAAGCATATGCGCGCGCACGCACGCACGCACGCACGCACACGCACACGCACACGCACACGCACACGCACACGCACACGCACACACACACACACACACACACACACACACACACACACACACACACGAAACCTCTTGTGCGGAAAAATTGTGGACATAAAAGAGTAAACACAGACACGCACACACGCACGCGCACATCTGAGAGAGCTGAAAGAGATGTCAGGAAGAGGGACCTGATAGCTTGGCAGTAATTGAGTTCTGCGCTTGCACGTTCTGTTATTGGATGATCTGTGGGTCCAACAGATTAACATGGCTAATACTCTCAAGCAGGCAGTTAAGCACACTACGGAGCACTTCAGCCCTTCAACTCAACGCTGGACACACACACACACACACACACACACACACACACACACACACACACACACACACACACACACACACACACACACACACACACACACACACACACACACACACACACACACACACACACACACACACACACACACACACACACACACACACACACACACGGAGAGAGAGGGAGAGCCAATCTCTTCATTACTTTCAATTCTTTATTGCTAGGGCGCTGCACGAAGGTGGAGAGTAGGCCATTGACCAACGGCACATTAGGGCTTTGACTTGTGCCCCAAAATCATAGTCGAAGTTCGTTTCTAAATTAAAAACGATATTCGAATATATTCAAATATTTATCCATATTTTTTTACCATTAAAATTGCCCCAGTTAGACCTGATGTCAAGCTGAAGTTGTCCCCCAGTCAGTGACTAGTAAAAGGCTATTCCAACCAGAGATGTAGCCTAATGGCCCATTAACAACATGAATTCAACCAGCCATTATTGTTTAGCGATCGTTCAGCACTTACAAGAAGACGGTACTTAGAGGTGTGAATGCAGATTAAAACATGGCAAAGCTAGCAGCCATGTCAAACGTGTAGCCCAAGTTAAAATTTGAATTGGACCATATGGGAATCATGAGAATTGAGCACACAGCACCAATATCAACAAATATGTATTTATTTTCTATCACTAATGACGGACATTTAGGTAGTGTGTTTGTAGGTCCAGGTAAGATGACTGCTCTCGTCTAAAAACGAACATTACACAAACTAGCAGTGCGCTAAAAACATGCTAAAAGCATGCTAACAAAATCATCACCTGGAGTCTGCCTGATATGACACCCAGACCAACGAAGCTAATTTGGTCAAAATCCAAAAAACAAGAAGTTATTATCTTACTCTTGGCGTAATCACAGGTACTTGTGGGTTGAATCACATAATTCCAGAAACTCGTCAACAACTCCAGAAAGTAATGTGATGATGCTTTGTTTATTAATTATAGCCATTCACTTGAATGGAACTCTGCAGCACTCATCTGCTTGTTATGCGGACTCTGGGGGAGACTGCCTGCCGCAAGTGTCCTGCTACGGAACACGCACGCGACTCTCCTCAACACAGCTGTAGTGATTAACCAGCCATGGAAAAAATAAATTGAGACTGTGAATTGCGATGTTTACAAGGAAATGATTTTAATCAATAACAATGAAATACCCAAAAAAGCAATACCCATGTCAGATTCGAATATTAATGGCCAATTCATATTCGTTCGAATGTCTCGAATTTTCTTAACATTCGACTTATATTCGAATATCGAAGTCAAAGGCTTACGGCACATGTGGGAGATTAATTTACGACAGTGCAAAGAACGAGAGGGATGGCACCTATAGCTAAATGAAGGTTTTAATGTCAAATTCATTCCAAAGTCAAGGTGAACGTATGTAGGGAATGACACACACAGTAAAACTTACTCAAACTAGTTTCATCACAGAGAAGTGAAGCATTATTAGCTGGGCTCAAACAGTGTAAAAAACTCTGTTATACAGTGCAAAAGCGCACTGTTTATTGCAGACAAGGACTCGTGCCCATCTAACAACTTCCATAAAGGAAGAAATAATAATTTTGAAAGAGGTATGATGAGAGATATTTTTACTGACTGACATCGGTCAACATGACCAGTAAAACCATTTCCTCATGGCTTGGGATTGGTTAACCTGACCCATAGACCCCGCCCCCGTGGCCCTGCCTGTCCAGGTGGCTTGTGGGTAGTAATCTGCTAATTGCCGGTGTCTGATGGTGAGCGTAACTCAACCCCGAAGAGCAGATTTAACCTACAGCTGCTCGAGTTACCGAGCACTGATTAAACCAGGCGGGCTAAAATGGACACACACACGCGCGCACGCACGCACGCACGTGCACGCACACACACACGCTCTCTCTCTCTCTTCAGCCTTGTCTTTTTAATCTCGCTCCCTTCTCTGCCTCTGAATCCTATCTCCCGATCTCTCCATTCTGACACATTGGCATATGTGCTCTCTTCAGAACAAAAAAAGCAATCATGTTAAAAACCAATCACGTTGTGGGCTCTCTCCTGTTCTTTCTGAGTCTCCCCCTCTTATCTCGCCCTATCCCCATCCCCATCCCCATCCCCGAATCCTGGACCCTAATTGCTTCTCCGTCACGTTGTTCTTACCTGGAGAAGAGCAGCTGCACCATGTCCACTAGTGTGTGTTCTGCGGACTTCCTTAGGAGCTCTGAGAGAGAGAGAGAGAGAGAGAGAGAGAGAGAGAGAGAGAGAGAGAGAGAGAGAGAGAGATAGAGAGAAGAGAAAGGGGGCAGAGAAATGCAGAGAAACAGAGAGACAATGTTTAACCCCTTAAGACACTACCCCTGTTATAAATGAGCTGTTACCAGAATGGCAATGACCAAGTCGTAACGCATTACTAAATGCCCTGTGCACGGTCATACTGGTGTAGTACTATGGTAGTTTTTTCAGTAAATATTACAATGTCCCAGTGGCAGGGCAGTGTCTGGTAAGGGGCTACAATGAGTGCATTTACTAACAAGACAGGAAAATGGTGTCAAAGTAGGAACTCATACTTGAGAAGTTGGCAATATCAGTGTCAGTAGATTTTTTTTTTTAATAACACAGTAATAACACAGTTATGTTTCTAACACAGTAAATAAATATACTGAGCATGCCCTCAATACATGTCTAAATGACTATTCTAGGTCACAGGATGGCTGGTAATAATTCAACATTGATCAAAATGTCTGTGTCCACTGTCCTCCCATTGAACTTCTTACATTTCCTTCCATTAACCCATTTTAGCCTGAGCCCTTTTTGGGAAAAGTTGCCCTCTCCCTATTAAAACTTCAATATCTCGGCCTCTGAAGCACATAAAAACATGAAATAAGTTGCATTTAAAAGGTAGAACCTTCATTTTGACCTTTGTGCATTCGGCTCTAACATACCCACATTTTTAATAAAACAGCTCAAATCTCAAGAACTTGGGACACAATGGGTTAATGCATATCTGAGCCTTGTTGAGCCAAGTTGTGGCCTCAGCTCTCCATGATGCTCTCCACATACAGGTGTTTGTGAGAGTGTGCAGTTTGCATTAATTATTTCATTCATTTATTTTTCGTGTGCATGTGTGTGAATGTATTGAAGTCTAGGAGTGAGTGCATGTGTTTGCTGATACGCATACGTGTGTGTGTGTGTGTGTGTGTGTGTGTGTGTGTGTGTGTGTGTGTGTGTGTGTGTGTGTGTGTGTGCATAAAAGTATAGGCCTGAGTGCATGCGCTTGCTTCAGCGTGCCTGTCTGTGTGTGTCTGTGTGTGTGTCTGTGTGTGTGTGTGTGTGTGTGTGTGTGTGTGTGTGTGTGTGTGTGTGTGTGTGTGTGTGTGTGTGTGTGTGTGTGTGTGTGTGTGTGTGTGTGTGTGTGTGTGTGTGTGTGTGTGTGTGTGTGTGTGTGTTAGGGATGGGATATCGGTATCGGTATAGGGTTCAGATATCAACATAATTCAGAGATCGGATCGGAATTTTCCCAAAGTATCGAAATTTTCCCAGGACTGACATTGAGCCAGGTGTAAGGTTAATTTGAAGTCATAACACTTGCATATTAGTTTTCAGGGTGGGATTGTTACTTTTTACATGTTATTGGTTTCCTGTTCTTCTGACTTGCTTTTCTGATCAAATAGCCATCTTGGGCCTACCTTAAGTTAAAATCCATGCATATATGATGTTTTGGTATTGAATTGGAGTAGTATCGGTATCGGCAGATATCGGATCGGAAGTGAAAAAATGTGTATCGGTGCATCCCGTGTGTGTGTGTGTGTGTGTGTGTGTGTGTGTGTGTGTGTGTGTGTGTGTGTGTGTGTGTGTGTGTGTGTGTGTGTGTGTGTGTGTGTGTGTGTGTGCATGCATCCCTCACCACTGAGTCTCATCTCAAAGCAGATCCTGAAGCAGGACTGCATAATCTCACACACCGACTCGTTGGTCAGATGGGCCCCAACGGGCGTCAGCAGCAGTGTCCTCAGGACCTGTCACAGACACAAACACGGACGGACACACACACACACGGACGGACACACACACACACACACACGGACGGACACACACACACACACACACACGGACGGACACACACACACACACACACACGGACGGACGGACACACACACACACGGACGGACGGACACACACACACGGACGGACGGACACACACACACACACACACACACACACACACACACGGACGGACAGACACACACACCCGGACGGACGGACACACACGGACGGACACACACGGACGGACACACACGGACGGACGGACACACACACACACACACACACACACACACACACACACACACGGATGGACACACACACACGAACACACACACACACACACACAGGGACACACACACACGGACACACACGGACACACACACACACACACGGACACACACACACACACGGACACACACACACACACACACACACACGCACACGCACACGGACACGCACACGGACACACACACACGGACACACACACACACACGGACACACACACACGGACACACACACACAATTAACAGATCCATGAAGTGTACTGAAAGACATCCAAACTCTGGCATAGTGTGGCTGTGCTGTAGCATCTTTGTGGTGGGAACTGCTGTGGAGTCTATTCCTGGGCAGGGAGATGAGAGCGGGGAATGCAGATGAAAGACATGCCTGACGTGCCCCCGCTCACGCTCTCTCTCTCTCGCTCCGTCTCTCTATCTCTCACACAGACACGCACGCGCACGCACCCATGCCCCCACACACACGCACCCGCGCACGCACACACTTTAACCTTCAAAACAGCTCATTAAACCCACCAATACTGCTCGCTCGCTACATGTGTGTTTATGTAGGAAGTATGACTGTGTATAGGTGGAGTGTGTGGATATGTAAGTGAGAGTGCCTGTGTATGTGCATAGATCACAATGAGAAAATGATATGAGGAGAAGGGGACGTGTGTGTGTGTGTGTGTGTGTGTGTGTGTGTGTGTGTGTGTGTGTGTGTGTGTGTGTGTGTGTGTGTGTGTGTGTGTGTGTGTGTGTGTGTGTGTCTGTGTGTGTGTGTGTGTGTGTGTGTCTGTGTGTGTGTGTGTGTGTGTCTGTGTGTGTGTGTGTGTCTGTCTGTGTGTGTCTGTGTGTGTCTGTGTCTGTGTGTCTGTGTCTGTGTGTCTGTGTCTGTGTGTGTCTGTGTCTGTGTGTCTGTGTGTGTCTGTGTGTGTCTGTGTGTGTCTGTGTGTGTCTGTGTGTGTCTGTGTGTGTGTCTGTGTGTGTGTGTGTCTGTGTGTGTCTGTGTGTGTGTGTGTCTGTGTGTGTGTGTGTGTCTGTGTGTGTGTGTGTGTGTGTGTGTGTGTCTGTGTGTGTCTGTGTGTGTGTGTCTGTGTGTGTGTGTCTGTGTGTGTGTCTGTGTGTGTGTCTGTGTCTGTGTGTGTGTCTGTGTGTGTGTCTGTGTCTGTGTCTGTGTCTGTGTCTGTGTCTGTGTCTGTGTCTGTGTCTGTCTGTGTGTGTCTGTGTCTGTCTGTGTGTGTCTGTGTCTGTCTGTGTGTGTCTGTGTCTGTCTGTGTGTGTCTGTGTCTGTCTGTGTCTGTCTGTGTCTGTCTGTCTGTGTCTGTCTGTGTCTGTCTGTGTCTGTCTGTGAGAGACAATTACCTGTAGGATCTTCATGAGTACCACCTCGTCGCTGGCAGGGTCGGTGCCAACGAAGCGCGCGTGTGTGACGGCGTCGGCCATGTTCTCGATGCCCTCCGCTGCCCCCTCATGATTGGAGTCTGCAGAAGAGAGGGCCAGAGCCACGACAACCATTACAACAATCATCCTCACAAAAACAACACTTCTGTGAGGGTTTTCAACATTTTTTTTTCTTTTTTTAAAAACTCAACACGTATGAAGTTCCTATGCACAGCCAGTGTTCAGGTGGTCATACGTAATCCAGATAACAGAAGAAGAATCACTGCACACTGGTGGATTCTTCTCCTTTTCAATTTTTTTTATTGGTTGGGATAGTGAAGCTTCTGACAGGAGAGAGACATGGGGAAAAGGCTGGGAAATGACCAGGGTCCTGATAAGATGCCCATTTTTGGTATAATATGGCAAATGGCGTGTTTATACGACACGACAGCACCCCCACAATCAGATTTTCATGAACATGGTGAAACATCCAACACTACAGGGTCACCTTCAGCCCCTAGTGTGGGGTGATACCGACAGAGGATGAGTGTGCTGTCGGGACAGTTAGACATGTTAAAACACCAAATCACGACCAACGATGACACGCATACCGCAACTGTAAAGCTCACATCAAACAAGTGATGCATGGCGTGTTGTAGACATACAAAAAAGGGCACATGTTAAACTGTAATACTTATGCAGTCAGTCTGTGAAACTCCTGCAAGACCAAAACAGTAGTGTGTGAAGTTTGAACATTCAGGCCTTCTCTGATTTGAGCCGGTAACCCCCCCCCCCGCCTTGTCTTCACCACTCACTCTGCCCAACAACCCCCACCCCCACCCCAATCCCAACACTCAATCTCCTTGATGGAGGAGCCTACATTTTAATCTGCAGTTGTGTCAGTCGTAGAGGTGGGGGAGGTCACTGACGTAGAATTGGTTTGGGGTGTGTATGTGTGCATGTTGCGGTGCCAAGGAAACACACCACTGTTTTGAAACCAGAGAAGGCTCAGGCGACGCAGACAAGTCGGAGCTGTTTTCTTTCCCAGCGCTCAAAAGCCCTGCATTTTATTAGCGCACACACGCGCGCACACAAACACGCACGCGCGCACACACACACATGCACAAGCGTGCACGCGCACACACACGTACGCACACACATACACGCACACACACTCGCACTTGCACACGCACGCACCAGCAAATGAACGCATACTGTGCTTTTGATCAATA
>NC_085880.1:22134518-22169518 GCF_034702125.1 Engraulis encrasicolus
GTTGCGTGCTGACAGGCTGTAACTCAAAATAGTGAACATGGCGAGACTGACACGTCATTCACAAATTACAAGCGTCATGTAAACTGCGCATGGATCGGAAAATCAGATCATTGTTGATGCAGATATGATTATAAATGGTGAAAATGAAGGAGGGAATTCCAAAAAGTTAAAGACAAGTAAAGATGCCTTATTTTGGTGCAGCAGCTGTGCAGAGCCAGCACCTAGGCTACATGCAGGCAGCGCCAGGTGTAAAGGCGAAATGGTTGCGTGAGGAATTTAATATCTCTGGATCGGTTTTTTGATCGGCATGTTTTTCCGATCACCGATCAGGCTATTTTTGGCCATTATCGGCCGAGCATGATCGGCTGCCGAGCAATCGGAGCACCTCTAGTAGAAATGTAATGCATTGCAGTGCATCGTAGAATCGGACTGAATCGAATCAACTCGTTACCTACCGGATCTTAATAGAAGCGAATCGTAAGGGCAGTGCCCATGCACACCACTAGGTATGTGCATGTGTTGTGGGAACTGCGTGCATGAGCAAACTGTGTGTGTGTGTGTGTGTGTGTGTGTGTGTGTGTGTGTGTGTGTGTGTGTGTGTGTGTGTGTGTGTGTGTGTGTGTGTGTGTGTGTGTGTGTGTGTGTGTGTGTGTGTGTGTGTGTGTGTGTTCGTCCAGACAGAGGGAGGCCTCCCTACCACTGAGGTCACAGCCCCTGGCCGGGCCACACCTATTCTGTCACAAAGAATTAACGCTGCCTGGCCTGCCTATATGCACGCCACGCCGCCTATGGTGTGTGTACCATGTGCGTAGTTGCGTAAGAAAAAGAAGAGTGTGAATGAGCTGTGTGGCAGGCAGCGTGTTTGGACGCGAGTGTGTGAGCAATGGGGTCTGAATACCCTTTGTTTTGGGTGTGATTTTAGGCATTTGTGTGTGTGTGTGTGTGTGTGTGTGTGTGTGTGTGTGTGTGTGTGTGTGTGTGTGTGTGTGTGTGTGTGTGTGTGTGTGTGTGTGTGTGTGTGTGTGTGTGTGTGTGTGCGTGTGTGTGTGTGTGTGTGTGTGTGGGATGGATCCGGTCCTGGGAGTGTAAACAACTGTCAGAACAATGTAATTTGAAATGTTCTTTGGTATGTCTGTGTCAAGTTAATAAGTTGTTCTTCTTTTTAAATTGATGGACCATCCAATATTTTTCAAAATACTAAATTAACTTAATTTGTGTGTACATGACCATGGGTGGGTTTGTGTATGTAGAGAAAATTCCCTATTTTTTTCTCCCAGGAAAAGAAAGTGTGTGTGTGTGTGTGTGTGTGTGTGTGTGTGTGTGTGTGTGTGTGTGTGTGTGTGTGTGTGTGTGTGTGTGTGTGTGTGTGTGTGTGTGTGTGTGTGTGTGTGTGTGTGTGTGTGCATGCGTGCGCACACGTGAGTGTGAATTGACGACGATCTTCAATTCTTTACCGGCTATCGGCACAAGAGTCGTTGCCTAGACAACGTGTCCCTGCGAAGCCCGCTGATGAGATGCGGTGAGTGTGTGTGTGTGTGTGTGTGTGTGTGTGTGTGTGTGTGATGTAGGGAGAGATGGAGAGACGGAGAGACAGACAGAGAGAGAGAAGGAGGGATTAGGGAAGCGGGCGATGGATTTAGAATGACAGCAGGTCTCTGGGAGTCCAGGAGTGATTTGTGAGGTGTGTGATCCAACAATGGTGCTGGGCACGCATTCATTTTGTCCCAAAACACACACACGTGCACACTTAGACGCACACACACACACATACACAAGTGCACATACACACACACACACAAAATCAGATATTCATTTTGGCCATCTCTGTGCGGCTAGTGGTTGATTGTGTTTGTAGGCATGAATTGAGCAGATGGGAGAATGGGTATTGCAGCCTCCTATGGCAGCCAGCTCCTGCACTGGACACTGGGGGAGAGAGAGAAGGAGAGCTCCAGGGGGCGGAGCTATAGGGAGGGCAAGCAGGGCGTTTGCTCCGGGACCCAGGGCCCACCTGTATTTGTGGTGGGGGCCCTATTGTAACCTTGGGAGGTTGTGTGGGAGCCCCATCAGTGTCTTGCCCTGGGGCCCTGTGTGCAATTGTTCCGCCACTGGAGAGCTCCACCCTTCAAACCCAACACGCACACAGGCACACACACAGGCGAACACACACAGAAAAACACAGTATGTATACACACAAACGTTCGTGCACGTACACCCACAACATGCAAACACACACAGGCCCCATGAAAAGTCATCAGTGAATGTTATTCCCCTAATAACCCAGTGTCAACAAACTCTTACACGGAACCTCAGGTACAGTACAAGAAGCACCCGTAACAGACATGCATACATACTACGATTTCTCGGTTCGATACAATATCGTTACAGCCCTAATACATACCCTGTACACACACACACACAAGCAATACCACCCCCACCCTTTACCCTAACACACACACACACACACACACACACACACACACACACACACACACACACACACACACACACACACACACACACACACACACACACACACACACACACACACACACACACACACACACACACTAGATGTATGGGTGTGAGGCTGGGTATTAAACGAGGTCAGGGATGTGGTGGGGCTTGGGCCTGGGCTTGGGCTTGGGCCTGGGTGTGTGTGTAGGGGAGTGTTTGGGGGGAGAGCAGACAGCTGTTGTTGTGTGTTGTGTTTGCGGACTGGAGTATTTATTCCACTACTTCTGCTATTTAGGAACGTCATTGCCGAAAACAAATGAAATGCGAGCGACAGGGAACATCTGGAGAAGCAGCGGATATTTCGCACATTAGCCAAAGCCCCAGCACAAGGGCTCTGTGTGCTGTGCTGTGTGTGGGGGTATGTCTGTATTTGTGCGTGTGTGTGCATTGCGTGCGTGCGTTCGTACATGCAAGTGTGCGTTTGTGCGTGTTCTGTATTCGTATGCATGCGTGGGTTACAGGGAGCCTTTGCCAACACAGCAAACGCAACAATGATACAACATTTTGTTTGGAATATAATGCATCTGTTTTCTGTGTGTCTCTGTGTGCATCTGTGTGTGTGTGTATATCTGTGTGGGAAGAATAGCCCATTTTGCTGACTGCTCATATTAACAGCTAGACGCCAGACAGCCTCTGCAGATGCACGTCCTGTGCTGACATCACCTCTTTGTGCATGTGCGACGGTCTGGTTATACTCGATTTGAATTAGAAAATGCAAGAAATGAACAAGAAATCAAACACTCTGATCTTGCCAAAAAAGAGGAAGTGCATGAGAACTTCTTGAATGTGGTCTTGTAAGTATGTTGATGAAAATAGGGGAGGGGGGGTTCATATCATAATGCAAGTCTACTGATGTTGCACCCTGTATTTTTGTGGTAAATTGAGAGGGTTGCACCCTGTATTTTTGTGGGGGCAAGGGAGAAAGAGAGAGAATGAGAAAGAAAGAGAGACAGAGAACTAAGACAAAAACATATATATTTTTTAGAGAAAACTAGTAAAACAAGAGACAGAGCTAGAGAGAGAACATAGAGAGTGAATGATAGAGATTGAGACAAAGACAGATGATGATGAACAGAGGGAGAGAGACAGAGAGAGAGAGAGAATGAGAGCACTCACCTATAAGGCCGTAGGAGAGGAACTTGTTGACGGAGGTCAGGGCGAGGCCTGTGATTGGTCCAGTGGTGTCCTCGGAACGCACCACTTCCAGAAAGGGCCGCAAGAACACGATGGGTTCCACATCCGAGAGAGCTGAGAGAGAGAGAGAGAGAGAGAGAGAGAGAGAGAGAGAGAGAGAGAGAGAGAGAGAGAGAGAGAGAGAGAGAGAGAGAGAGAGAGAGAGAGAGAGAGATTTTAATCACCATGAACCACAGAGGCTGCCTACATTTGCAAATGTTACACAGGAGGCAGAGTAGCTGGTTAGCGTGGCTTAGTGAACACAAACCCACTGGCCTGGCATGAGATGACCTGGAACTTCTCAACAGCAGAGGAACACAGAAAAAACACAAATAGCGCATTCAGGCCGACTGAGAATCGTGCCGTTGCCCGTTCCCACACCTAATCGCGGAACCGGCCATCATGTTCACGCCACAGATTTTAGCGTTCGTGAACCGGAAAGTTGGTTCGCAATGCGAATCACAAAATACAAGGCTTTTCTCCGCGAACCGTGACGACAGCGTGGCCATCAGCAGGTTCATTCGGGTAACAGTCACATGCGGAAAAAGTTAAGAGCCCGGTATGTGGTTCGCACATAAGCACTGTGGTGCCGAACGTAACTAGTGCTGGCACCAGCACCGGCTCCGTTCTGGTCGACCTGAAAGCCCTAAAAGAGGGGTATCCCACTAGCATGTTACAGTCAAGGTAGCCACCATGACAAACACCTACAACCTTCACAAGGTCCCCTGAAATGACAAAGGTTTTGTAAGGTCGATGTAATTTCTAAACTTGCGTCACCAAAAAATGTACACTTTTAGAGATTTCATGTGAAACTGTGAACAACTTAACCTTTCCAATGCTGACCACATGTTTCTGATGCCAGCCAACACCAGTCAAAAGGGAACAGTGTTGGACTGGAACAAGGTGCATTTATCATTAAGTCTTCACGCTACAGTGAGTCACAAAACAACTCTCTCAAAGTGTCAACTAAGACTGTGCTAACAGGTATACAGCTTTATCGCATTAGCCCTAGCACTGCGTCCATGGGAGCCAGCCTACTAGTTCCAGATGCTGTGTGTGTGTGTGTGTGTGTGTGTGTGTGTGTGTGTGTGTGTGTGTGTGTGTGTGTGTGTGTGTGTGTGTGTGTGTGTGTGTGTGTGTGTGTGTGTGTGTGTGTGTGTGTGTGTGTGTGTGTGTGCGTGCGTGCGTGCGTGCGCATTTTGGGGAGGAGGTGCTATGCTGGCATGACAAAATAATAGTGTGTGTGTATGTGTGTGTGTGTGTAGGGCTGGGCAATATGACGATATATATCGTTATCGTGATATAAATAAATATCCTATATCGTTTATATCGTGATAGTAATTTTCAATTTTATACAATTGAATATCATTTAATTGCATTTAATGTTTTCACAATACACACTATAAGTTCATGTAACTGTAAAAGTAAGAATAAAAAGATCCATTTTAAAGAAAGGTTGTTTTGCGACATGAAAAAATAAAGAGCAAATAAAGAGAATAACTGAAAACGTACGTAATTGTGCTATATCGTGATATATATCGTTATCGTGATATAAAGTAATAAATATCGTGATATAGTTTTTTTTCCATATCGCCCAGCCCTATGTGTGTGTGTGTGTGTGTGTCTACGATACCTGTGCATGTATGGTGTATAGAAGAGCTTGAGAATATAAGACTGAGATTAAGACTAAAATTAAAGTCAGAAGAGCAGAATTCAGCAAACATATATCACATGACCTAACAGCAAAGACAAAAGTCCCGCTTTCGGCATGCAAGAACTAAGAAAATGGATGAGACGAGAGTGAGAGTGTGTGAGAAAGAGACAGAAAAAAAGACAAAGTGAGAGGGGTGAGGCTAATAAAGAGAGAGAGGGAGAGAGAGAGAGAGAGAGAGAGAGAGAGAGAGAGAGAGAGAGAGAGAGAGAGAGAGAGAGAGTGTGTGAGCGAGAAAGCAAGAGAGTGTGTGAGAGAATTAAAGAGAGAGCAACAGAGAGAGAGAGAGAGAGAGAGAGAGAGAGAGAGAGAGAGAGAGAGCGAGAGAGCGAGCAAGAGAGAGAGAGACACCTTGGCAGTGGGGGGTGTCTTATTACAACTCAATTTCCAAAAGCTCTGTGCTAAGGCCAGCGTGTAGGATGTGGGATTTAGCATTAATGAAAATGACTCGACCCAGCCCTGGGCTCTGGGCTGTGCGTGATTGCGAGTGCGAGTGTGTGTGTGTGTGTGTGTGTGTGTGTGTGTGTGTGTGTGTGTGTATGAGTGTGTGTGTATGAGTGTGTGTGTATGAGTGTGTGTGTGTATGAGTGTGTGTGTGTATGAGTGTGTGTGTGTATGAGTGTGTGTGTGTGTGTGTATTAGAGACACAGAGAGAGATGGAACATTAGAGACAGGAGGGGTTCGACTAGTAGCCTCTGGGATCGCAAACACACTGAACACATGCACGCATACAATTCACCACACACACTGCACGTACACACACACACACACTAACCAAACACACACGAACGCGGGCGCACACACTGACCGAACACACACGTGCGCGCGCGCACACTATTCACACATGCACGCCACGCACGCATGCGCACACACAAACACAAACACGGCAAAAGCCAAATCCCACGCTGGGAAATTCAAGTTGCATTGTAAACAATGTGGGGCAGGCAGGAGGGATTGTGCCATACATATTGCATTGCTGGCCTAAGAGAGGGCATGCCTCTGGACCTATTATAAGTGCAAGAGTACGCGTGAATGAACATCTGCATTTATACGTGTGTAAACATAACATATTGCGTGTGTGTGTGTGTGTGTGTGTGTGTGTGTGTGTGTGTGTTTGTGTGTGACAACCTCTGGAGCAGATCCCCTGATCCATCGCAAACACAATTGGGGGGAGGTGCAGTGTGTATGTGTGTGTGTGTGTGTGTGTGTGTGTGTGTGTGTGTGTGTGTGTGTGTGTGTGTGTGTGTGGGGGGGGGGGTGTGGGGGTGGGGGGGTTGCTCGCAATAGAAAAGACTTTGGTGGGAAAGCTCCGGAGGCCAACTCACCAGCTTACTCTCTCTTGCTGACATGCACGCACGGGCGCGCACGCACGCACACAATAACTAGAATTCAATCAAACTCTCTCTCTTTTCTGACCCACCCCACCAGACAAGATCTCTCGTACTCAGCATCCTCTCGCTTGGTCTTCCATCCTCTCTCTTTCTGAACGGCCCACACTCACTACATTTCCACAGTGTTGCTTCCTCAGTCTCCCCCACCTCTCCCCACCATTATCTATCCCTTCCCCAGTATCTTCAGTCCCTTTCTTCTACATCCCCCTGTTCACCACCTCGTGCTCTTATCATCAGATTCTTCCTTTACATGATTGTCAATTTTGTGTGTTCTTTTCTTTTTTATATAAATTGTGTATTCTGCATGTTTTGTCCTGCTGCCCACATGCTCATTTTATGCCCTCTTCAACCTCTCCTATTCTGCCTACCCTCCTCTTCTCCCACACTGGCTTTAATATATCTCTCTCTCTTGCTCTCTCTCTGTCTGTCTGCCCCTTCTATCTCTCCACCTTCCATCTCAAATTCACACAGTGAAGTACTTTCATTGGCAAAGCATTCTTCTACAGTGTAGCAATTATCTCTCTCTCTCTCTCTCTCTCTCTCTCTCTCTCTCTCTCTCTCTCTCTTCTCTCTCTCTCTCTCTCTCTCTCTCTCTCTCTCTCTCTCTCTCTCTCTCTCTCTCTCTCTCTCTCTCTCTCTCTCTCTCTCTCTCTCTCCTCTCTCTCTCTCTCTCTCTCTCTCTCTCTCTCTCTCTCTCTCTCTCTCTCTCTCTCTCTCTCTCTCTCTCTCTCTCTCTCTCTCTCTCTCTCTCTCTCTCTCTCTCTCTCTCTCTCTCAATGCCCGTGTTGTCTTCATATTTCTCATGCGTCTCCATCCAGAAGCCTCTACCTCTGTGTCCCCTCCAGCCCCCAGTCTCAATCCCCTCCCCAAACACAAACCAGGTAAAACAACAAGCGGCAAATTAGCGCAGTCACGAAAAGCCCTCCCCTGCTCCGCTGCGCTGCGAGCCCCCACACTGCCTTGCTGGAGCAATACCGCCGGGATTAGGCCCGACCCGAAACGGCTGCTGCGATCAGGGGGGGTGGGGGGCTGTGGTGTTTGGAGATGGAGGAAGACAGGGGAGGGGAGGGTGGTGAAGGAAAAAAGGAACAGAGGGGAGAGGGAGGGTTTGGGGGGGGTGAAAAAAAAATGAAAAAGAATAACTTGTGACTTCAAAGCCCTGAGATGAACTGAGCGGAGCTTGGGCCCAATTTATTATTTTTTCTCCTCCGTGATGCTCTGGCCTCGGCCATATGACCCCTATTGCAAGGCTGCTGGACCCTGCGTACACCATGCGAGGAGAGGCAAGGCAGCCAGTGCAGTGTTTGGATATTAAAGACGCAGATTTTTGGAAGGGTTTCTTTTTTTTTTTTTGCGTGACCAGATTTCTTGTCGGCGCTCTCATCACACGCCAACGCCGCCTAGCAAAGCAAAGAAAAGAGCTCACCGCCACAGACGCCGCCAGTACAGATACAGACACCCGGCATATTTGCCTTTCACTTAAGCTTTGTGTAAGTGTAAGTGCAAGTAAGTGTGTGTGGACTAGTATGTGAGTGTGTGTGACTGTATGTGGGTGTATGTGTGTTCATGTGAGTGCATGTGCACGGGTGAGTATAAGAGTGTATTGTCTTTGTCCGCACCCCATCCCCCACTGTCCGATGTTTTGCTTTCCTTCATGTTCAGGGCCCCTTTGGAATCAGCAGTCTGCTCTGGCAGCCACACCAGCGTGACGACACGGCCCTGATATGTGAAGAGCAAAGCCAACACGGGGTCTCACGGCAGCCTCACACACCCTCACTCGCCCCGACAGAGGTTAGCAAATGACCAGCATCCCTGTTCTGAAGTCCACAGTTGGAGTCAGTTGAGTCGTGCTTTCATTAACTCATTGGCTGCCAGCCATTTTCATAAAAGGGTAACCCAGAGTGCCAGAGATTTTTCAGCATTTTGGGTGTTTTTTGGAGGCTCACAGAAAATTGAGTTCTGTGTCTATGTCAACACCATACCTATCAAAACACAGATTAGACGCTCATCTGTCATCAGAAAAAAACGGTGTCTCTCTACCCCTTTCCGTTCTTTCATAATCATCTGTTGAAAATAAGTGGAATTCGCCAAAATGCTGCTTTCTAGACAAAAAGCTGAGAAAACGCCATTTGAAGTTGACCTATAATTGCAAGTGTTTTTGCTCATAATGACACCGTCCTAACAACTCCAAACCTATCAGATGCTATTACAGAGTCTCCTGTCATCTGTAGCCAGAACAAAAGATCGTTTGTATGGTCTTTTCAACCTAATACTGTACTGAAATATAACGGGATGGGCTTGAAAACAATAGTGTTTTGGTTTGTTGCTGGCGCGCACAATGGATCATGACAGCAGGTGCATGTAACTCATGTGAAATACTAAACTCAGAAATACTGTCTCATAGTCCCTCTGTTTAGCATGTAGTCCTCTCGTTGGGGATCAAATCACAGCTGATTTGTTTCCTCCTGTACCGTGTGAACTGGGAGACAGGCAGGCAGGCAGCACAACTTAGCTTACTGCTGCTTCTTTGGCAGAGCGGACAATTTGCAGATTGATGATTACTGTCATCATGTTTCTGCTATCTTGTCATATATTGTTCAATGAATTTTCTTTTGATAAAGTACTGATCACATATCCAACATTTCACAAGCCGATTGGAGTGGGGAAGGCTAGCTGGTCTGAGGCTAAGTGCAATGCTTTCTCATGTGAGCTGAATGTGTCTGACCAGACACAAAGGCTAGCCTACTCTGTTCCAAGAATCTGCAACCCCCCTGTCTTTTTGATGATACAGTAAGCTGATCATACTATACAGATCCATAACTGCAACTGTAGAATGAGTAAAAATAGTTGACTTACCAAGGCTCCTTTATTTAGGCTTAGTTGTAAATTGTTAGCGATTTCGTGCTAGCTAGCTAGCGTAGCAAACAATAGCCAAACATTCCCAACTGAGGTGACCACTAGTCCCGTGCATTTTCCTGTTAGATGATCTTTTGTACGCATCATCCTGATGTTGTGTAGGCTGATCACATTATCCAAAATGAAACAGTTGCCACACAGATCATCTCTGGTTGAACATGGTGTATTTTGGGCAAGCTAGTTACAATGCCTACTAGCTAGATGGCAACAGGGGGGTGTATTTTGGTCATGAGAGGAAGTTTTTTTTTTTGTCAGGCTCTACTAAAATCAGTAGAATACCTGTGTTAAAATCAGAGGGCAAGAAAGTAGACTACTGTCACAGGTGCATACTTTCAAAAATGATTTTGCTACTTTTGCAACTTTTGAGATTATAATAGTAAAAAGGGATGTTTTTGTCTTGACATTTCCTCTTGATGTGAGCTAATGCCCTGCCCTGACTGTTCCTAAGGACACTTCTGCCACCTACAGGAACAGTTAGAACATGACTAGAGGCGTGAAATTAATACACAACATAGGTTAGACCGTCCTCAAGGCGTGGCTGTAAAAAAACGCAAATATCGGCAAGCGACGTCGAAGGCAGGGGGCGTCACTATTCGAAATGACGTCATTCGACGGCTTAGGCAGCCAATGAGTTAAATGCCATGCTTCAACACAGTGTGGCTTTTGGGCCATTCACAAAATGTGTGACCCCAAAATCAGGCAGGGACTGAAACCGCATACAATTTGGCATGCTTTAGTTTTAAAGTATTATTTTAGTCACTGGAGAAATGAATACATTTCATTTCTACATCAGTAATCTTCATCTGTTGTTTCATCAAAACTGTTGCAGGCTAAAGTACTAATCTGGGCTGCATTTCTGGAAAGCGTAGTTGTTAACTATTTTAGCTACTTCGTTGGTTGCAACGCAATTTCCCATTGGCAACTACCGAAGTTGCTAACTGCTAACAACTACCCTTTCCAGAAATGCACCCCTGTATTGCTGTTTCTGGGCACATAGGGAAACTCCGCCATGCACGTCGTCCACACAGCTAGTACATGGCATTTGCACGTGCAAGACTTCTCACCCATTTGTGCATCACAGCTCCACCCAGAGACAGCCACAAATTCAAACCTAAATATGTATATCTTCCACACACTGCACTCTTCCGTCTTGTTGGTGCATCTCTGAAGTAATCTAGTAGTTAGTAAATGGATCGCACTCAGTTTTTCTTCTTTCTTTTTGTTTTCTTTTTATTTGAACATTGCAGGGACTGAACAAAGAAGTTATTTGTCGCCATTGGAAGACATACCTCATCACCGATGTCTCTGAACTGTGGGGTCCCCCAGGGCTCCATTCTGGGACCACTACTGTTCAATCTGAATATGCTGCCACTGGGACACACTATCGAGAATAACTCCATAAATTACCATAGCTATGCGGATGATACCGAACTCTACTTATCTATGTCCCCCAATGACTAAACCCCCCTTCAATCACTCCATCATTGCATTGACCAAATTAACAAATGGATGTCTCACAATTTCCTCCAGCTGAACACAGATAAAACTGAAGTAATTATATTTGGGAAAAGAGAGGAGAGACAAAAGATTGCTACTATCCTTGAAACGAAGGGACTGAAAGCAAGGGATACAGTTAAAAATCATGACATTGACAGGGACCTAAACTTCAACAGTCACATGAAAGCCATTACTAAGTCTGCATTTTATCACATAAAAAACGTCTCTAAATTTAGGGGCCTTATGTCTAAGCATGATCTGGTAAGGTTGATTACTGTAACAGTCTTTTTACAGGCCTCCCCAAAAATACCATCAAACAGCTTCAACTTGTACAAAATGCAGCAGCAAGGGTTCTTACAAAAACAAGGAAGCTCGACCACATTACTCCAATTTTAAGATCGCTGCATTGGCTCCCAGTAAGCTACAGAATTGATTTTAAGGCAATGCTTCTTGTGTTAAAAATCATTAAATGGAATGGGACCCACATATCTACTGGATATGTTTCAGCTGTATGCACTAACCAGGTCACTAAAGGTCAACGGAGAAGAATTTGCTGGTGATTCCAAAAGTCAAAACAAAGTGTGGAGAGGCAGCCTTTAGCTTCTATGCTTCAAAGCTTTGGAACCAGCTAGATGACGTAAAAAATGCACCCACTATTGATGGCTTTAAATCTAGACTCAAGACAAAGCTGTTCTCAGATGCTTTCCCCTAGCTTAAATTATACATCATTCTTTTTTATGTTTATTTTATTTTATTTATTTATTTTACCTTGTTTTATCTTAATGTTTTAAATGTTCTTTGACTCTAATTTATTTCCTTCTTTCATCCCTGTTTCCTTTCTTTTTGCATCTGTTAATTTTGTGAAGCACATTGAGTTGCACCTGTGTATGAATTGCGCCATACAAATAAACTTGCCTTGCCTTGCCTTGCCTGATATGACCAACGTTTCGGCTGCACAGAGCCGAGAGGGTGACACTGACTGAAGAAGGCTCTGTGCAGCCGAAACGTCTGTCATATCAGTCCCTGCAATGTTCAAATAAAAAGAAAACAACAAGAAAGAAGAAAAACTGAGTGTGATCCATTTCCTAACTACTAAACCTAAATATGTAGAAAATTCCATGTTTTTGATACAGTTTGAAAGTCGTGAATTGTATTTGCACAGACACCACTCTTGCACGATTGCAGCGCTTTCACAATTTTTGGATGCAAGTTATTTGTAACAATAGTTTTTTTCACAGGGATGCATGAATGCTTTGGATTTATATTCTGTAATTATGATGTACACAAAAAACCCAAAAACATCAATATTTTATTTTCTATTTGTGTGGCTAATTGTTGAGTGTGGAAAGAGAAAGCTGGGCATTCTGTGGTCAATCTGTCCTGTAACCATTCTTAGGTTCTGGCCAAAAAATTACAGATGTCAAGCTGGATTTCTAAAAAATAGCTTGGAATGGTGACTGACTGTAATTCTATTTAGGACAATGCCACTTCAAAACTGAGCAACAAAAAATGGCTACACTCGATTCTTTATGAGTCAATTTCGAGTTTGTTACTACTTGAATCAAAATTCAAATATGAATTGATTTTTTCTTCTTTTTTAAACGAATCCCCTGAAAAAAAACAACACTATAACAATCTTCTCTTGAAATACGGTGGCTGCTGCACAGGGTTCAAGTGGAGTGCTGAAGTGTGTAACACGACGATGAGGTAGACGATATGAAGAGACGCGAAGGAGGAGGCGGCGTGTAGAAGAAGAAGAAGGAAGGAAGGATGGAGAAATGGAGAGATGAAGAGAGAGGAGGGGGATAGACAAGTGGAGCTCAAATGAATCGGTCAATAGAGGCTAATAAAGACTTCATCACGAGCGATCAGAGGGGTAAGCAGAGCACAGCATGGCGTACACACACACACACACAGTTTTGGAGGACTCAATTGCAGTGTATTGATCCGTCTGCTAGCATTTAACACAGGCCCATCAACGCCATCTCTCTTCACCCCCACCCCCTCTCCTTCTTCACGCTCTCTGTCTCTCTCACACACACACACCACTCCAACTCTCCCCCTGGCTCTAACCAAAGGATAAATATGAGTGCGTGTCATCGGGTCAATCCCTGGGCTAAGGTGAGAAGGTATATAAACAGGTAATGAGAAAGACAATCAGAGAGCATCTCTGCACTCTCCCCGTGACCTCCCTGTGACATTGACCAGCCTAAGACCCACTAAGACCCCAACCTCACCTGAGTCAATTACACAACACAGTAGCAGAAGAAGCAGCCAAGTGTGCGTGCGCACGTGTGTGTGCGTGTGTGTGCGTGCATGTGCAAAAGTGCATCTAAGACCAAGTGTTGCTGTTACTGTGTGTGTGCTGTGCATGCCTGTGTGCACATCACAGTGGCATCACAGTGCGTTGGTTTCAGCAGTATGGTCATGCATGCCAAATGTAGAGGTGCGGTGCTTTCACAAAAGTGGGATTTTTGAGCCCCTGAGGATCTTCACTATTCAATGGCATTTCAATTGGATTTTTTTCAGGCCTCAATTCTTCAGGCCTGTATTAACTGCCACTTTCAGACACCCACAGGAATCCCTACGTTCACACTACCAGCTGAAACAGTGCCATACAATTCACTGCAACGAGCCATACGAACACACACACGAACACACGAACACACACACACACACACACACACACACACACACACACACACACACACACACACACACACACACACACACACACACACACACACACACACACACACACACACACACACACACACACACACACATGTTCCTAAATGAGTTTCCCTCTGCCCTCCACGGGTGCATGTATCTGCTGTCAGCAGTGGTACCCTAATGAGGGGGATGGAGAGTAGGGAGAGGAGAGGAGGAGAGGAGAGGAGAGGAGAGGAGAGTGGAGGGCTGCAGAGTTCAGGGCTCAAGTGTGGCCCTAAGAGCCCTGAGCCTGGGGGCATCAGACAGGGCTACTGCCTCAGGGAGAACAGGGGCAGGCAGGCATGCTCAGCCGGGTGTGGATGAAGCACACTGTACATAACCACAGTGTGGGGACCACACATACATACATCCAGTTTCCACGCTCAGAGAGAGAGAGAGAGAGAGAGAGAGAGAGAGAGAGAGAGAGAGAAGGAGAGAGAGAGAGAGAGAGAGAGGGAGAAGGAGAGAGAGAGAGAGAGAGAGAGAGAGAGGGTCAAGGAGTGAGAGAGAGAGAGAGAGAGAAAAAATGAGTGTGTGCTAGAGAGTGAGGGGGTGAGAGAGAGAGAGAGAGAGAGAGAGAGAGGGAGAGAGAGAGAGAGAGAGAGAGAGAGAGAGAGAGAGAGAGAGAGAGAGAGAGAGAAGGAGAGCAAGAGCGACACACACACACACACACACACACGCAAAGACAAGATGCACAATATGATGTACCAGCTCATCATTTGTACCCACTGCTTCAGCAGAACAACATTACAGTGAACACCCTTACACCCCTCCCTTACAGGTAACTGGTAGCTGCAGTAGCTCTGAGAGAGAGAGAGAGAGAGAGAGAGAGAGAGAGAGAGAGAGAGAGAGAGAGAGAGAGAGAGAGAGAGAGAGAGAGAGAGAGAGAGAGAGAGAGAGAGAGAGAGAGAGAGAGAAAGAGGGAGAGGACCGTGGGAGGGGAAGCACGTCAAACAGGCCGCACACATCAAACGGCAAGCGGATTAAAGTCCCAGCGCAGGAGCAGGCCTCTTCCCACAACCCCTCTCAAGCCAATCGAGCACGCGCGCACCGCGCACACAGTAGCTCGAAAAATAGACAAGTTTACAAACTCGCTCACACACACACACACGCACGCACACACACACACACACACACACACACACACACACACACACACACACACACACACACACACACACACACACACACACACACAGAGGAGCTGCAAAGCTGCAGAACCTGCATAATGAAAACGCTAACAGAAAACACATGTTTTAATACAGCCATCTTATTGCACTGCGTTTCATCTCTGGCATGTGTGTCTGTGTGGGAGTGCTAGTGTGTGTGTGTGTGTGTGTATGCGTGTGTGCGCTTGTGCGTGTATGGTGTGTGTTTGTTGTCTTATCTGGGGAGTTGGGCATGTTTTTCTGTTGTTTTATTCTTGGGGATGTGAGATCAGCTGGCCTGATTGTTGCTTCTGAATTCACACAGGAAATCAAAGGACTCAAGCCACTACCCCGTTCACACAGGTCAAGCGAGTGTTTCTGCGTGCCTACGTAATGCGTGTGTGAGAGTGCGTGTGTGAGAGTGCGTGCGCGTGTGTGTGTGTGCGCGCGTGTGTGCACGTGTGAGTGTGAGTGCGTGTGTACGCACGTCCGCCCGCATGTGTGAGTAGCGTGAATGTGACTGCCTGCCGTGATGAATGTGTGTTATTTATGATGGCGGGCATTGCACACATTCTGCCCCTGCCGTGCTCAATCTCCAAACATTTTAAGACTTTTGGCTCCACTGCATAATACACCCCTTCAACACATCACCATTTAGGACAGCGCTGCTCTGTGTGTGTGTGTGTGTGTGTGTGTGTGTGTGTGTGTGTTTTCTACACAACGAAGTGTGTGTATTTGATATGCAATTGTCCACAAAACAAATTCCAACCAGTAAGCGCCACGGCAGCAAATTAATCGGTCAAGCTTACCTTGATATCAACACCTCTCTCTCTCTCTCTCTCTCTCGCTCTCTCCCTCGCTCTCTCTCTATCTCCCATGCGTGCACAAACACAAACATGATCTACAAACAAGAGCAACTCTCAGTGAAGGAATTACCTGACTGCTAAATTTACACTCCAGCCAGGAGAGAGAGAGGGGACGAAGAGAGAGGAAGGATAGACTGTTGTGTTTGTGTGTCTTGCCCCTGTCTCTGTGCAAAGACAGACTGTGATATTGTGTGTGTGTGTGTGTGTGTGTGTGGTACTGCGCGTGTGTAGGTTGAAGTCAGTCACCCCCACAGCCGGCCTAGCGGCACAAAACCAAACACTGATGATTATTGATCTCAGGCCCTTGATACCAGACTTACACCTTGTTTTGTGTGTGTGTGTGTGTGTGTGTGTGTGTGTGTGTGTGTGTGTGTGTGTGTGTGTGTGTGTGTGTGTGTGTGTGTGTGTGTGTGTGTGTGTGTGTGTGTGTGTGTGTGTGTGGACTGGGCCATCGCTAACAAGGCCAGGCCAAGCCAGGCTAAATGAAATCCAAAGAGAATACCCCTCTCACCACAAAAAAAGAAAGAAAAAAAGAAAGCAGAAGAATGGAAAAAGAAAAGAAAAAAAAGAAAGGTCCACAAGACACAGTCATCCATCCATCCATCCATCGGGGAGGTTTGACGCATGTCAACCAGACCATCCACCCTCCTCCAACTCCTCCCCTCGCTCTCTCTCTCTCCGCTTCAATCTCTCCATCGTTCCTCGCCTTGAAAGAAAATTGGCACTTGTCGAAGGAGGGCAATTAGGATGTAACAATGTATCGTCTAAGGGCCAGAGAGGTGGGCCTGGTGCCTTGCGCACGCGTGTACACACACACACACACACACACACACACACACACACACACACACACACACACACACACACACACACACACACACACACACACACACACACACACACACACACACACACACACACACACACACACACACACACACACACACACACACACACACCCACCCACCACCCTATGGTGCAGCACAAGCTCTGATCTCTGCTCGACTCAGCCAACAACCTAAATAGGCAATTTGAAAGCCCCGGAGAAATTAAAACTTTTCACCCAGCTTTCTCCACACACCACACAAACTCACCCAGCCCCGCATGCACCTCTGCTGTTGTTGGATGCATTGCTACTGTCTGTGTGTGTCCATAGGCGTGTGTGTGCATGTGTGTGTGTGCGCGTGTGTGTGTGTGTGTGTTTGAGTGACAGTGGGTGAAATATAGTTTGCATTCATATATACAGCGGAAACATAGATTGCTTTGGTCTGACGTGTCACTGGGGAGAAGGGCTTTGCTCTGAGTGGATTGTCTGCTGACAAGACAGGTGCTTCAAGGAAACATCTGTGTTTAATTTCAACACACCGCGGAGCGTCTACTGGATGGGTACCAGTAACGGCCTGTGCTGTATAGGTGGGAAGCAGACAGCCGAGGACACTGATATCAGCGCAAGTTCTAACTAGACAAGAGGGTTGAGTCAGAGTTCACTGAGTAACTGAGAAATTATATTGATTTTTTTTGTTAAAAGAAAACACAAGCTTATGTTATTGTTGTTGCTTATGTTTGCTTATGTTGTTATTGTTATTATTATTACCTCCGCCAGGAGGTTATGTGATCGCCCGAATTTGTGTGTCTGTTCGTCACGCTGCTATTACATGGCCTGCCACAGTGTGTGTTCGTCACGCTGCTATTACATGGCCTGCCACAGTGTGTGTTCGTCACGCTGCTATTACATGGCCTGCCACAGGGTGCGCAAGGACCACTGAGGAGGAGCCCTGAGCAGCACCACTTACTAACTGGTGCACCTTCACGCAGCCACCTTCACGCAGCCACACCGGGGCAGAGCATTGAAGTGAAATGCATTACCGCAGTCAAAATCGCTATCAAAAAGCAGCCTTAGCTACAGCCTCGCATATCGTTTAAGTTCACAATACTGTCACAAAACATTCATATAAAATGCAGCTCAAAGAAAGGCGCGCGCGAATTGCGTTAGTCCACGGTGATTTGCTGCTTCCCCAACCCCGCGCACTGAAGTCATCAGCACTACAAACATTCCATAGACTATACTAGACTTCGTAACGAATGAACACTGGAGATGCGGTGAACAGTGATTTTCAATACGAAATAGAGAGCAGGCCCGGGTGCCGATCAACTGCCCACAGCGCCAAGATCAGCTCGCAATAACCCTCATGAACGGATTTCCATAGGCTATTTACAGGTAGGAGGAACTTCTCCAACAACTGTAGTGTCGCGGACGCGGTAGGCAATGATTCCGCTAGCTGCGACCAGTCGAGTCGACATATGTCTCTCGCTAAGCAATTGCGTTTGTACCCCAACGTTTGTGTCACGATATTGAAACAGCTAGAAATGATAGAAGTGGATTTACATCAAAAGTTTGTTTAGCCTTACGAAATAGCTGACAATAACTGACACTCCACAACCATCCATGCACTGCCACTGGATAAGGGGATTCTTGCACATTTCATTCTGATTCAATAATTAAGTGAACGGCTCAAAGTAGTATGGGCCGCTGCACTACTGTAGAATATGTAGGCCTACTACGGGTGTTGGCCAATGAAAATTGTGCTTTTTAATTTTAATTTTGTTTTAGATGGTAGCCTAATGAAAGGCATGCTGCCAATCATCAACAATGTGACTAATATGTAGCAATGGCATTCAAGGCTTAAGTGCATTTGCAAATCACAGAAGGCATAGGCTAGCATGAACAATGACTTTGCCAATAAAACAATCAAAGGTGAACTAAACAGACCACAGCTAGATGACATGGAAATGATAAAAGAGACAGATAGAACTATAATTTGGTTACGACTTGACGGTTCAATTACCTGAACACAAGTGCTATGTAGCCTATAGGCCTAAATGCATGAAACCACATCATGACTCTACTGTATCATTGCTCTACACCTATGTCCAAAACGAACTGAACTTCCTTGGCGGAGGTCTGCGTTCTCTGAATGCATTTCTAGTTATTGTTATCTTTATCATAATTGCTACTATTTCATTCCCAATTGTGCCAGCAAAAGACAGCATGTGACAAATACAAATCTTGTATCTTGTAATAATTGTATTTTTTAAATTATTATTATTGTTATTATTATTATTATTTTGCCATCATCATCTTCATCATTATCATTATTATTATTAAGACTGCCGCTGATTTTGCAACCAATCACCTTCTTGGGTCTCTTCATACCGTATGTAAATGGTTAACTAAGCTTACTGTCCAGATGTCATTGACTCGTGACAAATAGAGGGGAGATGGCAGACAGGGTGGTGGGCTTAAGCCTGGCTCAAACTACGCGATTATCGGCCCGATTCTCGGCTGAAAACCCCCCTTACGACAATCGCTGGAACGTTACCCCCCAGGACCATCGCAAGCGATTGTCGGGAGAGATTTCCTCGTCGTGGCCGACGTTCTAAGATAGAACTTTGGCAACTCACAGAGTCGCCGATCGCAAATCGTAGAAATCAAACAGTGTTTCATATTTGCGACTGGAAATAGAACGTCGGGCATTGTCTCGGTGGTTGCGAGCAGGGATAAGATTGACAGTTGCGATTCTCTTCGAGTGTGCGGTGCATCCCGATGCCAAAATCGGACACACAATCGCTAGTCGTGTAGTTTGAGCCTGGCTTTAGAAGAGGACATGGCTGGGCAAAGAAGGGAAAGATGAAGAGAAATAAAGAGGGCTAATGGGGATGACTTTGCATTGTTGGTACACCAAAGCACTTACTGTAAAACTTTAAATCATGAGATTTGTTATCGAAACCATAAAACTATACTAGGGCTGTAACAATATTGTTCCGAATCGAGAAATCTTGATACGCAGAGTCACAATACTGTAGTGTATTGTGATTTAAGAAGGCAGAATCGTGGCACGCCCCTTTCAAAGTTCTGTTACCCTTCAGTCCAGAAAACAACCACACGATATGATGTGATTGTGCTACCAAGCTTCAAATCAATATCATTCTTATTTTTAAACTTACAATCTTAGTAACCTTTTGTAACCTATTCTACCTATACACAATCATCAAAAAGATGCACTTAAAAAATCGTGGGGAATATCGAACCTTGGGTCAAAAACAGTGATACAAAGCAAATCGTGAGTTGAGTGTATCGCTACAGCCCTCATTCCAAGCAAACTAAGCATCACTAAACTAACTCCCTGCAATAAAGTTAAACTGCTGCCCTCTGCCCAGTGAAATCAAAACGGCCAAGGCCTCTGCCCCATTAAGACAGACTAACCATCCTAAAATCTAACTGCAGACTGCATACCTGGAGTAATCCCCTGATCTTTAGCTTTTCCCATCCATTCCTCTCGGTCACCTCACCCACTCCCACACTTCACTCGCTCCGCTGTGGTGCATCTGTAAACAATAAACGTCGGGGCCATCCGCAAATATGCGACTGGGTAAACAAACACCTCGTGCGGCAGCCAGGCCCTTCCAGGCCCTCTTTAGCGACGACAAAAGACATGTGCCGCGCCGTGCACTTCCATGTTTGCATGCTTAAGGCCGAGACGGAGCAGGCATTTCCACGCAATAAAACGCTTGCTACATTTGATTTTGTGTGTGTGTGTGTGCGTGTGTGTGTGTGTGTGCGTGTGTGTGTGCATATTGGGTATGCGTGTGTCTTTATGTCCCAGTGTGTGTCTGAGTCTGTGCATGTGCATGTTGTGTATATGTGTGTCTATCTATGTGTCCCTGTGTATTTCCCTGTGTGCGTGCGTGCGTGCACAGAGTATATGCGGGTTAGCTAGTGTGCATGTATGGGCCTGAGAGAATCCACTCCATGGCCAATAAAGTGCATATTCAGAGAGCGGAATGATATAAAAGTTTACTGGACACATTGATAAAACATGACTTCATTAGGGCGGCCAGGCCTGCACCTGTTGCACTGCACATAAATGGAACAAAGTGTGTGTGACAGTGTGTGACTGGAAGCCAGCGCCCATTTGTGGGACTGTGGGAGTGTGTGACCGTGTGTGTGTGTGGAGAGAGAGAGAGAGAGAGAGAGAGAGAGAGAGAGAGAGAGAGAGAGAGAGAGAGAGAGAGAGAGAGAGAGAAAGAGCGAGAGAGTATATGTCAGTGTATGAGTTAGTGTGTTGGTGTATGTGTGTGTGTGAGCATGTAAGTGACTGTGACTGTACGTTTGTGTCTCTGCGTCTGTGTCTGTGTGTGTGTGTATGTTCACATGTGTGTGTGTGTCTGTGTGTGTGTGTCCACCGCTACATACTTTGCACAGACAAGACAGAAGCGGCATTATTCTCTGCGGAGAGTGAGTGCGCTGGAGGCCTAATGCGTTCCGCAGTGGGCCGTCAACACTGATGGATGGGGCTCTGGCCCTCTGCTCAAATACTTTACGCTCGATCCACTTAGAAAGAACGGATGTTCTATCATGGCGTATTAAAAAACACAGCAACGCAGGCCAGGGGAGGACGGGAGTGGTTGGGAAACGGGAAGCTTCCGCTTCATGCAATGCACGCAATTATACAGTGTCAGAGTGAGAGTGTGTATGTGTGTGTGTATAAGTGTGTGTGTATAAGTGTGTGTGTGTGTGTGTGTGTGTGTGTGTGTGTGTGTGTGTGTGTGTGTGTGTGTGTGTGTGTGTGTGTGTGTGTGTGTGTGTGTGTGTGTGTGTGTGTGTGTGTGTGTGTGTGTGTGTGTGTGTGTACGTATGTATGAGTGTGTGTGTGTGCCTGTGTGTGTGAGTGTGTGTGTGCGTGTTTCTGTGTGCCTGTGCGTGCGTGTGCGTGTTTGCCTATGTAATTGTGCCTGTGTGTGTGCGCGTGCGCGCTCATGTGTGTGTATACAACACAGTGTGTGTGAGTGTCTGTGTGTGTTTCCATGTGTGTAATACAGCGTGTGTGTAATACAGCGTGTGTGTAATACAGCGTGTATGTAATACAGTGCGTGTGTGTGTGTGTGTGTTTCCAGTGTGGCATGGAGGAGAGGGGTGTACAGTAAGAGATGACTTCCTATCTTGTTGAGGAGCATGCAGTTTGCCTTCACAGGTTCAGGATGCTCCTGGCCCATAAATCACACTACAGCTGCACCGGAGCCAGGAGAACACACACACACACACTCGCACACACACACACTCGCACACACACACACACACACGCGCACGCATGCACGTACGCACGCACGCACTCACTCACACACAAACGCACAGTTGTGCAATCCCCAAAGAATAGGAAACTATAGACACACTGCTTCTATATTGTTGAGTTCAAGGCTATTTCATATTATTGTATGCCAACAATCGTGGTGCATATGCCATATAGCAATATAGCATACTGTTGAGGTCAGAATTGACACTGCGCCTCGAATGACATCTTTATTACTCAACATCTGACAAACGTGTCTGTTCAGCAATACACGGACAATGCATGATGTTTAGACCAGATTGCAGAGACAAGCAAAGCACAAGTAATTCCTCATTTATCGAAGTCAAACAGTGGCTGATGTTTGCAAAGACATTTAAGAAGCATGACAGTATGGGCCTGTATATAGTCTCTGTGTACATGTGTGTACGTGTGTGTGTGTGTGTGTGTGTGTGTGTGTGTGTGTGTGTGTGTGTGTGTGTGTGTGTGTGTGTGTGTGTGTGTGTGTGTGCGCGCGCATCATAAAGTAGTGAGAAAATGGAAAGTTGTGTGTGTGTGTGTGTGTGTGTGTGTGTGTGTGTGTGTGTGTGTGTGTGTGTGTGTGTGTGTGTGTGTGTGTGTGTGTGTGTGTTAATGTATGCTGCCAAGTTTATGGGACGTGGCAATGGACTTTCTCTGGCTAGATCAATGTGCCACGCATCTGTGCGTGTGTCATCTGTGATGTTGTCCTGGTGAAAGACACTCTAACCTGCTCCTGTGACGCCGCATTCCGGCAGGCAAATACAAGCCGCACTCTAATCCCGCCAGATCCCTCTTTCTGTTTGTCTTTTTATATTTCTCAATAGCACTCGTACATGCGCACAAATATGCATGCACACATACACATAGACAGACACACACACACACACACACACATACAAACACACATCGAAACACTCAGGCATACAGACACACACACTGCCCTTCAGAGAAGCTACCTCCTGCATTAGCACGTCTATTTAGAGGAAAAAACAACACACTGCATAGAGGGCAGGGCACACACTTTCCGTCCAGCGTAGGGCATGGCAAAGGGTGTGGGAGCAGCGTTCAGCTTAACCTTCACAGTGCGCCGCGCACATCTCCAACACACCCACTCTCTAGGAGTCATCCTGAGGAATGAAAGATGATGTTGACGGACGCTGGCATGAGCGCCATACATTATGCTTAATATGACTCCTAGAAATGAATGGATGCTTGAAAGTCAAATGGTGACATTATTTTGTCCAGCAGTTCGGTTTGCTGGTATCCAACTGAGTGCGTTCCTCCTGAATGACTGGCGACTCATTCTGTTGACTTAGTAAAAAGGAAAAAAATTAAGCTGCTAGTTTTGGAATACATGTAGTATCGTGATACAATGTGGTCTGGTGGTAGAGCTAGTAGCCCACTATGGTGGTTGGGAGTCTGGGTCGGCCCAGTTCTGATGGGCCAGTAAGCTAGCCAGGCAGTGCCCTCCAAGTGACGAAACACCTTCAGCGTTGCTACCAGTCAGGTCAAGAGCAATGCAAGTACTTTGTGAGCTGCCGAAAAATCGGGAACTCTTCCCACTTTGTTGGGAAGAAAACAACAATTAACAAACCAAGGGAGGCTTGTCAACCATGCCGTTTGGGAAATGTTAATCGTTATGCTCTTGGTCAGACCAAGTCTCGAAAAGATTTGAAAGTCGATGATAATCAGGCTACCAGTAAGGGGTTAAAGGCTGTAAGAGCAAGAGTGAGCCCTCGACTCTTGCACTGGGGCAGAATAAATGGGCGCACATGGCCAAGCACTGCCCCCAATTTCACACCCCTGCTGATGACTACAGGCATCCGCCTGCCTGCACATGGAAAGAATGGAAGGAGAAGGAGGACGAGGAGGAGAAAAGTAAGATGACATGGAAAAAGAAGGTAAAACATCAAGGGAGGGAGAGAGAGAGAGACAGAGAGAGAGAGAGAGAGAGAGAGAGAGAGAGAGAGAGAGAGAGAGAGAGAGAGAGAGAGAGAGAGAGAGAGAGAGAGAGAGAGAAAATGAAGAGGAGAGAGAGAAAGAACAGTGGATGAATGAGGGTGGGAGAGAGAAGACTGGAGGAAGATGAGCTAAGACGAAGATGAGAGCAATGAAGACAGGAAAGAGAACGATCAGTCGAGAGGAAAACTGGAGGGGGACGATGGAGAGTGAGTGGAGCAGAGAGAGAGAGAGAGAGAGAGAGAGAGAGAGAGAGAGAGAGAGAGAGAGAGAGAGAGAGAGAGAGAGAGACTTAACTTTTAAGCACTTTTAATAACCATTTATAAAACCATCAAAAGCACCAAACCAATCACTAAAATAGCACAAAAAAAAGTACAGACTAAACTTAAAGAAACGTCAACGAAAACACCACCTCGAACAGAACACACGAGAGAGAGAGAGAGAGAGAGAGAGAGAGAAAGAGAGAGAGAGACAGAGAGCATGAGAGATAGAGTGTGAGTGTGCGTGTGTGTGTCCATGTGTGTGTGTGTGTGTGTGTGTGTGTGTGTGTCTGTGAGTGAGTGAGTGAGTGAGTGAGTGAGTGAGTGAGTGAGTGAGTGAGTGAGTGAGTGAGTGAGTGAGTGAGTGAGTGAGGGAGCGAGGGAAAGAGGGAAAGAGAGAGCGAGCGAAAAAGAGAGTGAGAGAGAGCAAGTAAAAGAGAGAGAGATGGGGGTGAGTGAGAGAGATGACACACATAAGAAAGAGGAGAGAAGGCCAGATTGAGAAAGAGAGAGAAAAAATCTGGGCCCCATTTGTTTCACCTGTTGTGTTCCCTCAACTGGCCAAACTCCCTGGGGCTAGCAGAGAGCTCTGTGGGCCAGCTACTGTGCTCACTCACTCTTACTCACACGCACACATGCATGCAAACACACACACACACACACACACACACACACACACACACACACACACACACACACACACACACACACACACACACACACACACACACACACACACACACACACACACACACCACACTAACCCACACACACACAAAATACTCGTTCACTCATTCTCTCTCTCTCTCGCAGTCTCGCTCTCTCTCTCTCTCTCTCGCTCTCGCACACACACCCACCCACATACACACCCACACACAGAACAAAACACTGTCTCCAACACAAACACAATCACGGTGAAACACACAGAAACAAAGCAAATGCTGTGTCGACACTCAGACTCTGGACTACCAACACACACACACACACACACACACACACACACACGCACGCACACAGAGACACACACACGCACAGACACACACACGCACATACACACACACGCACAGACACACACACGCACAGACACACACACGCACAGACACACGCACAGACACAGACGCACAGACACACGCACGCACACACACAGACGCACGCACAAACACACACAGACGCAAGCACACACACACACAGACGCACGCACGCACACACACAGACGCACGCACGAACACACACGCACAGACGCATACACACACACACCACATTCCCTCATTGCCACGGGGCCAAGTTGTGGCTGGTGACCACCACTGTCTGCTTCACTCTCCATGCACACAGAGGGGGAGGTATCGCAATGGAAACAGACTTCTCCTTGGCCAGTTCTGTTGAGGTTAGCTAATGCATAAGTAAAATAAATGTAAAAAAAAACAGCTGACCTCCTCACATCTTATTGCAATCTATAACAGTGTTTCTGTTCTTATGTGTTCTTATGTGAGGCACTGAAATGTGCGCGAACACATAACATTGCAGGCTTACAGACACATGGTTGGTCAACCTGTTACAGTTACACTATATAATTACAAATATTTTTATTAGTCAAGTCAAGTCAAGTCAGCTTTTACTGTCACTTTCATCATATGCACAAGACATACAAGGAAAAATGAAATTACGTTTTCTCTCTATACCATGTCAGGACAAGACATATACAAAACTGACATTTTTCAGACTGACATTAAGTGCAGGACAGGACAGGACAGGTAACAGTGTAACATTGAACATTGAACATTGAACATTGAACAGAGATAAGATAAATAAAGAATGTATACACTACAATCATAGAAATCATTTGTAGCTTAATCACTGATGCATCTACTAATTAGAGTGCTACAGAATTCAATATGAAAAGAATTTCAGGTTCCCTGTACATGGCTGTAGAGCAGTGGTTCCCAACCTTTTTCTCCAGGGACCCATATTTTTACCATTGTAAGCTTTGGTGACCCAGCGCCCGCATGAGAGGGAGTCTCGTGATACGCTCTGTTTCCTGCGAAAACTCATTTTAGTTATCATTTTGTTCCTCAATTTGTCTTTGTTCAAAAACAGAATAAATGTTTAATGTAGCACTTAAATTGTGTTGCTTCTATGCAATTGTCCTTTATTCAACATGGGCTACATATGGTATGAAAATGAAACCCCTTAAAATCAAGAGGGCTTCGCGACCCCCCGTGGATCTTTGGTGACCCATAGGTTGGGTCGCAACCCATAGGTTGGGAACCACTGCTGTAGAGTCCTAGTCTTCAGAGCACATTTGTTGCAGAGGGCCTTAAAAAAACTTAAAGGTACACTGTGTAGGAAATGGTCAAAAAAGGTACTGCAACTATGCTGCTCTTTGAACCAAGTTGCACCTTTCTGCAATATTTACTATATAATGAACTAATATTAACTAGCATAATTAACGTATAGTTAGCTAAAAATGCCCATTTCTGGAAATTCAAAATGGCGGACCATGGAGAAGATCCCCCTTTTAATGTATGAAAAGTACAATTTTCCCAGTCATAATGAATGCTTACAATTTGATGGTGGTGGTAAGTATTCATGAAAAAGGGAACATTAGTGAATGGGTAGCATGAATTCTGGACAATTCTTACACAGCATACCTTTAAATGTAGGACTGGGTTTAATCCACACATGGACAGCTGTTCTTTTGTTTCTACTGTAGCAAAAAGCAAAACACAAAAGAAACAAAGTCAACGGTTCAACAGTTAGGTTAAGGTGTCTGAGGGAGAATCGCATGTCTTTATGAATATTGGGTATTCCAACGTACCGGTAAGTTATGCTATGGCATAAAGATGGGAACCTAAGAACCTGAGGCCTCAAAGTGAAACCTCCACACGTGCGTGCGCGTGCACACGCACACAGGCTCTTCCATTGAGGGTAAATCCTGTGTTTGTTTTTCAGAAAGCGCAGTGGCGAGGTGGTCTGGATCCGCATCCAGTCTCCTAATGACTGTATCATGAGCCCCTGCATTAGGAGGATTAATACTAATCTGAACCCTTTACACTCCTCACTGGAGAGGACAGGAGAGGTAGAGGTAGAGGCAGAGAGAGAGAGAGAGAGAGAGAGAGAGAGAGAGAGAGAGAGAGAGAGAGAGAGAGAGAGAGAGAGAGAGAGAGAGAGAGAGAGAGAGAGAGAGAGAGAGAGAGGGAGAAAGAGGGATAGAGAAAGAGGCTTTGAGGGATAGAGAAAGAGAAAAATGTGAGACCGCTTTTTGGAAACAACAAGACAGTCGCCACACTGCTCCTCTTAGCTCCATAACTAGAGAGAGAGAGTGTGTGTGTGTGTCTGTGTGTGTCTCTGTGTGTGTGTGTGTGTGTGTGTGTGTGTGTGTGTGTGTGTGTGTGTGTGTGTGTGTGTGTGTGTGTGTGTGTGTGTAAAATCGAATAAGCAAGCAGTACAAGGCACTTCATAGCCTGAAGCAATCCACTCTGGACCCAGACAAACACATACTGTTAGCAGTTCAGTTGTCAAGGTCAGCAATTTACTTCACTCAATTGTAAATGGACTGAATATGGGACTATACACTATGAGTCTTCACAGGAAACTTTGCTAAACAATGCCTCATCATGCTAACTTGGGGCTTGCTTGACACACGCACACGCACACGCACACGCACACGCACACGCACACACACACACACACACACACACACACACACACACACACACACACACACACACACACACACACACACACACAGCCTAATTTGGAATGCAGCCTGTGTATTGGGAGTAGTTGGGAATGCGCCTCTCAAGGACACGTCAAGGTCGGGAAGAGCTACGCTGGCAGCAGCGGCCATTTCCAATCACCGTGACGACTAACCCCTCCATCTCTTGCAGTAGCAGTTGCCCGCAGACACTGGGAAGGGGGCACTTCAGAGCAGTCCAGCCTGAGCAGCCGGGCACGACACGGCAGCGCTCTCGAGTCAGTCGATATTCCCCAACAGTCTCCCACCTCATCCCTCACCAGAGGGTACGCGCACCAGAGACACACCAAGGCCAACTCTCTCTCCGCGTTTGGCCACAGAGCCAGGCTTCGGCCATTTTGAGCTCCCCCTTGCCCATGCCATCGGCCCGAGTGACAGTGCGTACGTGGGGGCCCCGACAGGTGTCAAAGGTCCCGGGGCGATATAGCCGATGACAACATCCCCAGCACGCCTCGTCTCCACCACTGCCTGGCTCTCCATGACGACGGCTTGGTGACACGGGGACAACAGCACATGTTTAGGAGAGGGGCAGAGGCAGGGGGTGAGGTGAGGGGGAGGATGGGCACACAGGGAGGAGAGGAGGGCAGGACAGGGTAGGGTAGGGTAGGGTAGGGTAGGGTAGGGTACAGGGCGGGCATTGCTGTGCGGTGACGGCATGGCACAGAGGCGGGCTACAAACGCTCCTGGCTAAACATTAGTGCCTATCAAGTTTACCCCCCGAAGGGCGCACTGGTAACCAGAGACGGGAGGACGGAGCGACGCACGGAAAAGATCACAGACCAGAGAATAGAGCAGGGCACACTGAAAAATGAGGGGAACAGAGAGCAGAGGGGGGGAGAGAGAGAGAGAGAGAGAGAGAGAGAGAGAGAGAGAGAGAGAGAGAGAGAGAGAGAGAGAGAGAGAGAGAGAGAGAGAGAGAGAGAGAGAGAGAAAGAGAGAGAAAGAGAAAGAGAGAGAGACCCCGAGACCAAGGAGAGAGAATTGTACCCATTATTAATAGCGATTAAATCATTTTCATTGTTTAAATTGGGAGTAGATATTGTATTTGTTCTCACTACACTATCTGAAAGGCTAAGTTATGTTGTGGAATTTCCAACGCCATACAGAAATAGACAAGTCCCTGAAAGACAGACTGGAACCTCCAATGGAAACACAATAACTGAGGAATGAAAAGATGGAAGAACAGACACAGAGAACAACCAATACAGTGGAGGGATTTTGAGAGAGAGAGAGAGAGAGAGAGAGAGAGAGAGAGAGAGAGAGAGAGAGAGAGAGAGAGAGAGAGAGAGAGAGAGAGAGAGAGAGAAAGGGAGAGAAAGGGAGAGAGAGAGGGGGGGGTAGCAAAAGAAAGAGGGATAAGGGTTAAGCAGAAGTGAGGCAGAGAGAGAAAGAAGGAGATGTTGGCAAGGCCTGGTCGGGCTTAGCAGACTGAGGCGACAACTGTTAAACGACTCCCCTGTGGCGCCCCCTCTCACGCCGCGTGGACGTGTGTGTGTGTGTGTGTGTGTGTGTGTGTGTGTGTGTGTGTGTGTGTGTGTGTGTGTGTGTGTGTGTGTGTGTGTGTGTGTGTGTGTGTGTGTGTGTGTGTGTGTGTGTGTGTGTGTGTGTACAAAGCCTTTCCACACGGACCCTTCTGAAGCCACCCAGTTTGGCTACATCCCCCAACAATCGTACAGGATACAATCATCTTGCAGTCACATGACTTAGTAATTGCATATCACTTTCTGCCTTGTGTGAGCCCTTAACACACACGCACTGTCCTACAAAGCCAAAAAGAATAATTCAGAACGGAAATTTTGAAAAAGAAACATTGTGTTTGTCTTGTGGCAAAATCTCCTCCTAACTTCCTCTGTTTGAAAACTCAACTATTCCCTAAAAACCTAAAACGAGTTGCTAAAGCATGCTGCTCTGCTTGTGAGGTCGGAGTTGTCCGCCATTGCAAGCCAGTGGTGGCAGTGGTCTGTAGACACACCATGTGCAAGTCTCAATTCACACTTAGTAAAGCTGTGCCAAGTGGAAGCACGCAACCACAGAGTCCCTTTCCCTTTCTTCTGTCAGAGTCCCTTTCTTTTCCCTCATATGCTTTCTTTCTCCACCTCTCTTCCTCCACTCTTCCCTGTAGTACAGCTGTGGTCTCTCTCTCCCTCTGTCTCTCTCTCTGTCTCTCTCTCTGTCTCTCTCTCTGTCCCTCTCTCTGTCCCTCTCTCTGTCCCTCTCTCTGTCCCTCTCTCTGTCCCTCTCTCTGTCCCTCTCTCTCTGTCCCTCTCTCTCTGTCCCTCTCTCTCTCTCTCTCTCTCTGTTTCTGTCGCTCTCTGTCTCTCCCTCTGTCTCTCCCTCTGTCTCTCCCTCTCTCTCTGTCTCTCTCTCTGTCTCTCCCTCTGTCTCTCCCTCTGTCTCTCTCAAGACTGGGGAAACAGAAGTCTCTCTCTCACTCTTGTCCACTCTCTGCCTTTCTTTTCTTTTCCTCCACCTCTCCGCACCATGGCTGCTGTCCCCCCTTCTGTCTCTCTCTCGCTGGAGTCCCTGCGGGTCAGCCTGTACCTTTCAGCACATCGTTTGCTCTGCAGCAGAGAGGAAAGGCAGGCGGAGAGAGTGGCAAAAGAAAGGACTAAAAGAGGAGATGGAGGACAAGAAAACACACAAGGCCACATTAATCTCCTTCTTAGGAGTCCGTGCCAGAACACCCACACTGTCCGTGTGTGTGTGTGTGTGTGTGTGTGTGTGTGTGTGTGTGCGCGTGTGTGTGTACGTGTGCGTACGTGTGCGTGTGTGTACGTGTGCGTGTGTGTGTACGTGTGCGTGCGTGTGTGTACGTGTGCGTGTGTGTACGTGTGCGTGTGTGCGCGCGTGTGTGTGCGCGTGTGTGTGTACGTGTGTGTGTGTACGTGTGTGTGTACGTGTGTGTGTACGTGTGTGTGTACGTGTGCGTGTGTGTGTACGTGTGTGTGTTGCATTAAAAACCTGCATGTAGATGTGGGCATCACTTCAACAACTGGTTCCATGGTTCCATGCACAAGCTTATATTATTTGTTTGGCAGCACTGTTACAGTTCATATGTATACAAAACGAGTAATAAGAGTTCTGTCAACACCTTTTCTGCCAGCAAAATATTCTTTTCACTAAATGCACTGATTGGAAGAGAAGAGCATAATGCTTTGGACATCTAGGTGACGTCCAGGGCTCTAAATTAACACCAGCCAACCAGCACAGTTTGGCTAGTTGAAGAGACCAATTTACTAGCCACTTTGACCCATTAGTGTGTGTTTGGGCTGGTAAGATTCAAATCTTCAAGCCATTTTGGCTGGCGATGAAAAAAGTTCATTAAGAGCCCTGGTGCCGTCTGATGGTTGGTGGTCATATCTACCGCACGCACGCTACAAAAGCTGGTTGGGCTAGAGTGGGCTCGGAGGCCTCCTATCCTGCTTGTGTGCGGTAGAGCGATGGACAGCTGAAACCACGGGCCTGGCTCCAGAGAACGCATTACCCACACACACGCACACACACGAACACACACACACAGCATAGCAGCCGCACAAGTGATGTAGGTGTTTGTAAACAGTCTACTGAACTTTCACATGACAATAAGAACTGGGTGGAGGAGAGCCAAAACTACAGACAAAACTTGGGCTCTTGGCTCCTTTCCTTCTTTCTAAACACACAAAATGAATTTGATAAATGTTCAAAAACTTCCCAATGGAATCAGAGTTTAATTTTATCATTTTACTGCATAGAAAAAATCTACCTAGGGGGTGAAGCCACCAACAGCTCGTAAAAATCATATCAGCTGGTTGTCCACGGTCCATCGAGCTAAAAGAGTGGATTTGGCTGATCCTAGCCATCAAGTCTAATTAGTGTTTTATTGTCGGTGTGTGTGTGGTCAGTCTGAAGCAGCCATCGGGGTGGGATGGGGTGGTGTTGGGTTTTGGGGTGGTGGCGGATAACAGTTAGTCTCAATCCCCCGGCCTCAGCCCGGCCCTGCTCAGATAGCACGCAGATTTCAGAGAAATGTTTTAAAACGGCCTTGCTTACATTACCAGCTTAGTGAGGATCAGTTCCTAAGTGACTATCTGAGCCTGTAACAACCCCATGCGCAACCCCTGCTCAGCTCGGCGTTGGACAACAGGCGGGGTTTAGCAAGCCACAAACACAGGAGCCGCGCTGCTTTAGCCCGCGCTCAAGCCTCCATAAAGCCCTGTATTAAACATCTCAACTGGCCTAATGGTGCAACCGAAACACTCACAACGCCACGCCACACTCTTAGACCAGCTACCGGGCAGGATAAGGCACTTCAGACAGTCAGACACACACAATCATAACAGATTAGTCTGGGCTTATGTAAAAAACATTGAAGGTTCTAATTAAGTTGATTAAACCATTTTCGACATCATCAAGAAAACAGTAACGGTGGTGAGGGGACAGCACAACACGACAGGTAGTGGAATTCTTTCCCATAAATGCAGTGTGTGTGTGTGTGTGTGTGTGTGTGTGTGTGTGTGTGTGTGTGTGTGTGTGTGTGTGTGTGTGTGTGTGTGTGTGTGTGTGTGTGTGTGTGTGTGTGTGTGTGTGTGTGTGTGTGTGTGTGTGTGTGTGTGTGTGTGTTGCGTCTCGGTGTCGCCACAGCCCGTTCTGCACACGCAAGGCTGCTCCGATGCGATGCGATGCGACTGGCATCAGAGCGCTGGAATGCTGAACTCCACATTTTTCCCATTCAGCAAGGAAAAACGCCCTTTGAAAACCAACCAGCTAGAAATGTTGCTTTGTTTTAATTTTCCACTGAACTTCCTGGAACCCATTATAGGCCTGTCAGGACTGTGTGTTTAGCTAGAGCAACACGCCGCGCTGGCCGCACACTTGCGCACCACGGCCCTGTCACCTCGCATAAACACAAAAACAATCACCTCGCCCCGCCGCCCGACCAACGCTTTTGTCACCTTTAAAGAAAATGGAGGGACGGCCCTGTCTGCCTGCCTGCCTGCCTGCAGTGTTTTGTATGTGGGTGCGAGAGGGGGAGAAAAAAAAGACAGAAAGGGTGACCATATCTGTGTGTGTGTGTGTGTGTGTGTGTGTGTGTGTGTGTGTGTGTGTGTGTGTGAGTGAGAGAGAGAGAGAGAGAGAGAGACAGAGACAGACAGACAGACAGAGCGAGAGCGAGAGCGAGAGAGAGAGAGAGAGAGAGAGAGAGAGAGAAAGAAATAAGGGTTGACCTGGTGAGATGGCAAGCTGCAAGATAGATTTTTTTGCCCTAATCTGTGTGTGCATCAAAAGAGTTACTTTTTTGTCAACTCCATGATCCGTTGATTTGCCTTACTAAAAGAAAATGAGTTTCTAAGACCAGGTCTACACAAAAAAAAATTGTTTCATCTTTGCTAGACTCAATTTACATTTTGAGAAGCACACATTTCTGATCAAAAATCACAGACTTCATTGTTTACAACGAATACATTAATAACATGTTTAATAACTATTCAATTCAATTCAATTCTTTTATTAAGGGATAGCCCCTTGAGATGTTCCATCTCTTTTTCGAGGGGGTCCCTATAAACATCAAAAACATACATTACACACAGTCACACATCCACATCAGAGCTCTTCATCACTACAGGCTAAGCAGTCCAACGTCTCTACCTCAAATAGATTCATGGGAAAAAAACACAAAAAAATTACATTTGTATAACACTAAAGAGAAAGTATAAATAAAAGACAAATAAAGGACTCAGGAGAAAACCACAGTTGAACCCAGGTACTAAAGCAGGCGTAGCCTATAGACTTTTTTGTTGTTGTAAGTCAACGACCAAGAAAGCAAGTGCACTGGTCACATGAATGCAGAAAACTTAGTAAGGATGATTTAAAGAGGGGAAAATATGAAATAGATCTCAATGAGCTGGGTAATCTATTCCAGTCAGAAGGGGCTTTAAATTTGAAGGCACGCCTTCCTATTTCTTTAGATATGCTTGGCACAGAAAAAAACAAATGATCAAGATGTCTAAGTCCATGAGTGGACCTATATGGATTTAAATAGTTTTGTAAATAAGATGGATAATTAAAGAAATAGCATTTATAGATAAACTGAAGCCAGTGTAGTTGCCTTCTGGTCTTGGGTGATAAGAGATTCAGTTGCTGATACATGTGACAATGGTGGGTAAGGTATGGACATCTCAATACAAATCGACAGAGGCTGTTGAAAGCAACATTTAAAGATTTGAGGTTTGATTCCGTTGTATTCATATACACAATGTCAGCATAATCAAGAATGGGAAATAAGAGCTGTGTTACAATTCGTAATCTGATCTGTGGAGTGAAGCAATTTATAGAGCGATATAATAGACTTAGATTGAAGTTAATAACTACACTTCATATCCCCTATCTTAGGCCTCTGAGATTACACCTTGTTGTGGCGGTCATCTTTCAACAGAGGGCACTGTGGCAGTCAGTTCCATTCAGAGGCTTAGCTGGGTGATGATGCCATGTGTACTCTACCCCAGTGTTTCTCAACAGGGGTGCCGGGGCACCCTGGGGTGCCGTGGGCCCCCCTCAAGGGTGCCGCGGAAACGTGGCAGATAAATAAATTATGTAATATAATACATATTTGTCTAAATGTATAAGTTAATGCTAGTCAGTGGAATCTTTCATCTGCCATTTACGCACAATAAAGTAAATATAGGTCGCCCCAGTCAGCTGCAAATTCGAACGTGGGTCGTGTGACATCTCCAAATGTGTTATTTTTCTAAGGTTGTGTGGTATCGGATGCAACATGTTATTGCTTGTTGGTTTGGGCTGCCTTGACATTTTACATGCATTGAAAGAGTGCCTCGTCTAAAAAAAGGTTGAGAAACACTGCTCTACCCTATGATGCTACAGAGAAAACAAACTTTCCAAATGTTACTGGCTCTAAATTTGAACTACGGTATTAAAAAAAGGGGGAAAAAAGTATATATCATCTATCAACATGACAA
>NC_085880.1:22179518-22244518 GCF_034702125.1 Engraulis encrasicolus
ATTCAATTTAGCCAGTGCATTTTTCCACAGCATTGAAGGTCGACGCAAAGTCATTTGCAACCCTGTGAAAAGCACACAAGGCAAAAGACAATGACAAAGTGTGTTTATGTAGCGTCATTGCAATTATATTTATTTTATGACAAATGGAGGCCGACTCATCCAATAAAAAAGTATCGAAACATGGTGATAGGCATCTACAGTCGAAATTGGGCTGAATTCTGTTTTGGATACTTTCCATAACAACAACAATTTTCTGTGACTAATGTTGGGAAGTGCCCTATTTTACTGCTTTGTATTTTACAGTTCGTCTCCATTTGCCGACAGAGGAGAGTCCGTATTCATTTGAAGGCTGGACACCTAGCCTACACACAAGATAACATTGGTCGGAAGTAAGAGAATGGTACAGGACTGTTTGAACCTAGTTAGGAGTTATTGAAGCCTAGTGGACAGCTGTATTGAGCTGGCCCAGTGGGAGCCAACACTCTGTAACAGACATCCATCCTCTTTACAGAGTTTAATGGCACCCACCTACCCTACACATACACAATGATGTTGGACTTGAAGCTGTATGAGACTGTTTGAACAGAGTTGAAGACTAGGGTAGCGAGCGTGTACTTCAGAGTTGAGCTAAGCCGGTCCCAGAGGGACCAGACACTCCGTTAAAAAGACATCCCTCTTTACAGACTTCAAATGGCACCCACCTACCCTACACATGATGTTGGACATGATGAAGTAGAAGCACAAGACTGTTTGAACAGAGTTGAGGCCTAGGGTAGTGTGGCTACAGACTAGAGTTGAGCTAAGCCGGTCCCAGTGGGGCGACGGCACTCTGTAATAGCCATCCATCCCTCTTGACCCCTCTGATCTCCAGTCATCTGTGGGGATTCTGGACTGGACTGCGGATGATCATAAAATACTGACTAACGAGTCAGCCGAGTCAAACGAGTCAAGCGAGCGAGCGGCGCGACTTAAAACCCAAACACAAAGTGGGGTTTAAAAACGGGACGGGGGTGTAAAATGGCTCGTCCTCGAGGCGCCAACATCCGGGACGGGGGGTCTCCTCGTCTCGTCCTCCCCTTCCTCGTTTTTGAGGGGGTGGGTCAAGCAAGCCGGGCAGGCGGCAGGCGCACCACTGACCCACCCCCCACCCTCCAATCCGGCTAAATTTAAGTGCCACGTGGGCCTCTCTGGAGGTAATTTTAGCGAGGGCCCCACGTTTGCACCTCCAAGGAGGACACTTGCCACCTCCAAATATCATCAATACACCCACGTTTCCACACTCACATAAATACCAGCCAGCTCTGTGGCCCCCCATTCCCCGGGTCCCCCTTCCTCCATTCCTTTCAAGAACACAAACACAGCCACGCACACAAATAACACAGTGTTAGCGCATGACAGGTTGCAGTCACTCTTGCACTGTTTTTAGTGCGTCTTTCCAAGCTCGCTCGCTCAAACACGCGCAGGCACGCACGCACACACACAGACGCACACACAGACGCACACACAGACGCACACACAGACAAACAAACACACACACACACACACAAAATAGCAGAGCCTCGGTCAACCTTGTGGAGAGCAAGGCTGAGCCAGCAGAGCTGTATATCTGGCCTTACTGTGCCAATTACCACCTCATAAGAATCTGCTTAACACAACATTAACAGTAGATCCCTGCAGCATGCATCCACACACATGCAAACCCACCACACAGACAGACAGACACACACACACACACACACACACACACACACACACACACACACACACACACACACACACACACACACACACACACACCTTTGATGCCTGCAGCACAGGTGACTGACAACAGAACAGAACACATGCTGTGTACCAGACACAAAAAGGGCACATCAGTCATGTATGCGGACAGGTATGTCAGCCAATATACCCAGCACAGTCAGCAGTGGAGGCATCACTTCAAAATGTGGTGCACTGCTTGTGCTGAGGCAATTGCTACTGGAGTGCTTTAAAAGACACACGCAACTCATTCACATATATGCAGATAATCACGGTACGTGTGCTATTGAGATATTTCTGGTTTTGTGTGTGTGAGACATTTATGATTTTGTTGGCTGTGTGTGTGTGTGTGTGTGTGTGTGTGTGTGTGTGTGTGTGTGTGTGTGTGTGTGTGTGTGTGTGTGTGTGTGTGTGTGTGTGTGTGTGTGTGTGTGTGTGTGTGTGTGTGTGTGGTCATTGGGCATTCAGAGGGCTGTGGGTAATTAGGCTGCAGTGTTTGCTCATGATGGCAAGCTGGGCCAAGAGGATTAGCAGAAACCTGCAGACAGAAGAACAGTAGGAGCGCGAGTGAGCCTCCACTAGCAGAGAGAGAGAGAGAGAGAGAGAGAGAGAGAGAGAGAGAGAGAGAGAGAGAGAGGGAGAGAGACAGAGACAGAGAGACAGACAGTGTGTGTGTGTGTGAGAGACAGAGAGCGAGATTGAGAGACAGAGACAGAGAGACAGAGAGAGAGCGAGAGAGAGACAGAGAGAGAGAGAGCGCATGAGTGACAGTGAGAGAGAGAACACAACACCACAAATACACAGTGTTGAGTTGAGACGGCTTTATTCCACAAAATGCACAGGTGTGATGTTTGTGCCCAATAAATACAATTTTGGTGTGCGGTTGGCATCAAATCCACAAACAACTTCTGCTAGCAACGTAGTCAAACTGAACTTAAGCAACAAACAGACAAATGAACCCAACGGAAATTCCACGGCTTGCCCTGAACAGTAACAAACTCAAGGGCATGAGCCTAACGTCTAAAGCGTGTTAAAGACACATGTAAAATGGCAGTATACCGGTAGTTAAAAGTCTCGTCATACTTTCTCAATGAACCATCATCAGATTTGTATTCAAGAGTTCGTTCGGCTTCTCACTACTTAAGCTAATTGCATACGAAATGTAACTGCTAAATCTGTTGAGCGTTTACTTGCTCTTCCTAGTATCATTAGCACTGATATTCATTAGCCGGGTCCCTGGTGAAGTAGAACTCAATCCGATGGAGAGGCACCAGGGGGGCTCTGATGGACACCTTGAGTATGTGTGGGGTTTGGCAGACATCTTCAAGCCGGGGAGATAAACTGTCAGCACATCGTCTGCACCTCCAAGATGGCACAAACTTGGCACTGGTTGGCAGAAAACACACCACCTCCCATCCCCCGACCAACCCCAACCCAATCCCTCTGCACACTACTGTGGGTGTGGCACAATGTCACTGAGGACAGTCCTCCGCCACTTAACCAGTGAGGCCATATCTTGTGACCGACAGTGTGTCCAAATGCATTTTGCTTGGAGCCAGCAGGAATTTAAGCACAGTGATAATGGAGCTTTATTCTAGCAGCAAAAATCTTACGACTCCTATGAACCTTACGTAAACGCTGTCCCAAAAAGCATGACGGCGCAACAAAAGCTGACAACATAGGCTAACAATGCATGACGGCTAGCTGAGATGCGGAAATTATATATTTGCTGTGAGCGGGGTGGAGACATAGAAACTGGCTGCTTTTTATTTCTTGCTTTTATGACTAGGCTTTGGGAGCCATAGTAGTTTGTACATATGCTTGAGTTACGGCTGGCACTGGAACTTCCATATGCCGCATGTTTCAGTGTGTATGCGAGTCCGTGTGTCTCGGAGGGTTAGGATAAGGGACTGTTCCGCTGCCCTCTGTGCTTGTCGACGCGGCTAAGAAAGCAGACAGAGCCCTGATTGATGTGAGAGCCTGTGTGTGTGTGTGTGTGTGTGTGTGTGTGTGTGTGTGTGTGTGATATCAAGCGCGCAGGATAAGGGACTCTCCCCTTCTCTCACACACCAGAGTCCAGAGGAGGGGCTATAACACATGTGTCACCCTCTCTCTCTCAAACACACACACACACACACACACACACACGGAGCTCCAGGGCATAAGCCAATGCTGTCAGTCCCCCGTTAGAGGCCTGTTAAGTGGGCAGATTTACAGCTCGGGACCTCAGCAACGCTGGAGGTGTCTGTCCCCCCCGCCTACCATGGAGGTGATGGGAGGGCATATTAATCACACACAATGACAGACCTTTTTACTGTAGCGGGACAAGCAGGGCGAACACACACACACACACACACACACGCGCACACACACACACACACACACACACACACACACACACACACACACACACAGAAAGACGACACACGACACACACACACACGCACTCACTCATACAATGCCAGTTGTCTACTGGAATTCCCTTGCGTCACCCATTCTATAATAGCAATAGCAGGCCGTCAGAAGAACAAAGCGCATATAAGCACTGAGCATTAAAAGTTGCCTGGTGGTACATAAGAATGTAATCTTCCTTACTAGCGTTGGTCTTCAACACAACAGTAAGGAGAGCAAATACTTATTCACTATGACCAAATTCCTGTGTGTGAATTCTGGGTCTGAATAGGCACATGACTTCAAAGTAACAGTGCCAAAGTAAAGGGCCGTACACACACGTCGCTGCTATTTACTCGCTACTTGCTCACTCGCCTACTTGCCACTCGCTCTGGGTGATTTTGTTTACTGGTTGTCATGGTTCCCGCTGTCCGCGCCAATAACGTCCGTACGAAACAAAATGTAGACCTACGCTGTTTAACGTTGATCGTGTGCTGTGCACAACCATGCATATGAGCCTTTGATGGTGTACACTGTATTGGATGTATTTTCCTCAACACTTCAAAGTGTGATTGCGTGCAGAAGTTGGGTGGTCAGAACACCACAGGGGCAACGTCACCTGTCAATAATCTGTATCCTGCATTCCAATTGGTTACTCGCTTAACTCGCGTCGCTCGAAGATAAAATAAGTTTATCTCGGAACCCGCCCACATCGCATCGCTTGTACTCTCCTCGCCTACTCGCCAGCGAGACTCGCTGGAACACGTAGACATTCTATTGACTTCATCCGCTGAGCGAGTAACTAGCAGCGACGTGTGTGTACGGCCCTTAAGGATAGAAGAGTCTAGACCAGGGGTGGGGAACCTATGTCTCCAGGGATGTTTGCGGCCCTTCAGGCCTTTTAATCCGGCCCCTGATGTAATGTTGATGTTATGGAGCTTCACATGAAATATGACATATTTTGAAAAGGAATCTTAGAAAATACATTTACAGTGAGTTATATTCAGGGGACTTAGAGAAGGTAGTGTCTGTTTTAAAGGTGGCTGCCTTCAATATAGGCCTAAAGTGCTGGGGGAAATCCTGGTTTGTCTTCATAGTGCGGCCCTCGGAGGACTTTTACAGCCCTCGGATGAATTTGAAGTGGCCCCTCAAATGAAAAAGGTTCCCCACCCCTGGTCTAGACTAATAGGCTAATACCGTGGTCAGTGGCCAGTTGTGTGACGCTGACAAAAACAAGCAAAATGTAATTCTTTTACTTCAAGTTGAATGTGCAAAATATGTGGTTCTTGACTGGTTCAGAAGACAAAAGGAGAAAAAAGGAGAAAATGACAGAGATTATAAGAGAATACAAAACGAAAAACAGAATAAACGAAAGAGCAAATAAAAAACGAAAGAACAAAACAAGAAAGCAAGAGATGAGTAAGAGAAGATAAAGAGAGAAGAAGAGGAGGAGGAGAGAGTGAGGCAAGAAAGACCAGCAAGAGAGAGCCCATGCCATGCCAGTGAGACGGCCAACAAGACAGAGACAGTGAGTGATGTGCTTCGGTAACAGGGCCCTGGACAGCAGGGCTTAGGTTAATGGCAGCCCCCTAAGGCCCGGCCCCCGCCCCCGGCCGCATGTGTTCCACTGGGCTCTGATCCTGGGGACTGCCCTCCACAGATCCTCAGGAAATATCAAAAGGCTTTGGCCACACCGCACATTACATTAGCCCGCAGCACAGCTACACACACACACGCACGCACGCACACACACACACACACACACACATCTCTGGATCTAGTACAGAAATATGAAATCAGATTTGCCCGTTTCATATAATATACACACACGCGTGCACCCACGCACACGCATTTCATGTATACATCTTATCTATTCTGGAGAATGGAAATCTTTGTGTGATGAGAGTGAAAGAGAGGATATATTTGTACGAGCATACATAGTGGTGTGTGCGTGCGTGCGTGCCGTCTCTGGACGGGTCTGTACCTTCCCAGACACTAGTAGATATCCGCGTATGAACATGATTGAGTGCGTAACGAATGCTCGTGTGGCCTGGCAGAGCTTAAGACATGTTGATGAAGGAGGTCAGCCAAGGGCAGACACCTTGAGGACATGAGCAAACACATTTGCATAAGTGAGTGTCGTACGTCCTGACAAATGTTGCCGGGGGCCATCGGAAGACTCCTCTCCCGTGGTCACTGTGGCGACACCCCATGCACACACACACACACACACACACACACACACACACACAGACAACCAGATGACTTGAAGAATGGATGGGGTGGAAAGAAGTGAGCCCACATCCACTAAGTCACTCGCAACCACACATGCGTGCGTACACACGCACACATCACTCGTTCCAAAAATAGGACTTAGTAGGAACCTCCATCTACTGGGTGCCCCCGGCTTCTGTGTGTGTGTGTGTGTGTGTGTGTGTGTGTGTGTGTGTGTGTGTGTGTGTGTGTGTGTGTGTGTGTGTGTGTGTGTGTGTGTGTGTGTGTGTGTGTGTGTGTGTGTGTGTGTGTGTGTGTGTGTGTGTGTGCCTGGACCACCGCTAGGTGCCAAATAAATCAATCCTACATCGGCATGGATGGTCAGACAGTCGGACGTGGGGCAGAGCTCTCTCCGAGCTTATCTTTAGACGTCAGGACAACCCCGGCTGGAAATTCTGTGTCACCATACCTTAACTTTTACCAGCCTACAGCGCTAAATCCAGACCAAGGGACGATCGGAGACTTTGGGGGCATGGAGGAAATGGAGGGGAGGTCGGGGGTAAGGCTTTTCTGATATGGAGTTGCCATTGCGTTAGATCAAGCGATGAAGAAATGATGGCTGATGAATGAGCAATGTGGGCAGACATCCCAAAGAGAAAAAGAAACCACCAATTCCCATTTTAGTGCTTGCATTTTGTGTCAAATAAATGTAATGTAAACAATTGGCGACCTAGATTATTTGAATTTCTTCTCTAATTCATAAATGTGAGGTGAAAAGAGCTGCATGACACCTCAGGTGTTCTCATTAATGCACCTGAGAATTAATGTCAGTCTGAGATATTGTGATTTTTTTTTAATGAATACATTTCTACTCTTGACATCCTTGAGAATATTTTAAATGCGTACCTTAAGTGGCAGGGGGGGGGTTGGCGTTTTGGTGGTGGGGGGGGTGGGGGGGGGCAGTGATGCAAACAAGCTGAGCTCATTTTTTGCGGCAATCTCGGTGTGGCCTAACAAGAGAAGCTACGTGTGCCATCCATTTGTCGGAGGGGACGAACAGTAAGGTAATTATGTGAAAGCTCGCCATGGGAACCATCAGAGAACTGTGGTAACCTAGTCCCCAAACAGGCAGCCAGTCCCGAGCACCTTGCATCGACCCCACTGCTCAAGTCCACCTCAATTACGAGTGTGGTTGTGAATTTCGTTACTGTTAACAGAGTGAGAGACAAAGGCAGAAGGAAATAGACAGGAAAGGAGGGGGGAAAAGAGAGAGAGAGAGAGAGAGAGAGAGAGAGAGAGAGAGAGAAAGGTGTATATGAGCTGTCAATCATGTTGGGGGGTAGGTGAGGTAAGGAGAGGCAGGTTTCACATCTGTGAGGTATAAAAATCTCAGCGCCGCATTTGTGTGAATGAAAATGAGCGGATTTGCAGCCACGGCAGACCTGTCAAAAAGACGACCTCCCTTGCAAAATGGGGGGTTGGTGAGGGGGATTTACCCCACAGACTGAAGCCGAGCACTGCATAACAAGATGAGAGAGAGAGAGAGAGAGAGAGAGAGAGAGAGAGAGAGAGAGAGAGAGAGAGAGACGAGAGACGAGAGTCGAGAGACGAGAGTCGAGAGTCGAGACAGGAAAAAAAATACAGACAGTGAGAGACAGATAAATACAGTGACTGTGTGGATTTAAAAACGACAAGAGACACAAAGAAACAGTATGTTGTTTAGATAGATTCACACACAGCGTAAAAAAAACAAGTGCAATAGAAGGGGTAGGAACAGAAGGTAGCGGACTACACAGCGGACTGCAAAAGAGCACCCTTCAGCCTGGAGAGTGGGACTCTGTGGACAAGCGTGTGTCAGCAGTGGTTTGTAATAAGGCAGCGGGCGAGCGTTGAATAATTCAGAAGGGGATTGGGTCCGGGCTGTCCACATACTCCACTGTGGGTTAAACCAGGGGCCCTGAAGCACAGGCTCCCGTGATGCCGGAGATCACTGGACAACTACACACACGCACACGCACACGCACACATGCACACACGCAGCACACATGCACACAGCCAGCACACATGCACACCCAGCACACATGCACACACGCAGCACACATGCACACACGCAGCACACATGACACACGCACACGCACACATGCACACACGCAGCACACATGCACACAGCCAGCACACAAGCGCACACACAAGCACCGCACGAGCGTGTGCGCGCGCGCACACACACACCGCAAATCCTAGCTTTCGCCGGCAGACTTTGGGAGTGGGGACGGAGGAGAAAGCAGAATTCGAGGCCGGCCAGAGTAAGACACCAAACCGCGAGGCCCCCGCAGCCTATTTATCAAGGCCGAGACGTTTGTTTGTAATTCCTAAGCAGTAGAGGATTAGCCGACACATGTCCAAGGGGCTAGCGCTGTCAGCGGTGATCTGCTCGCTAACACACACACACACACACAGACACACACACAGACACACACACACACACACACAGACATACACACAGACATACACACAGACACACACACACACACACACACACACACACACACACACACACACACAGACATACACACAGACATACACACAGACACACACACATCAACACAAACACACACACACACACACACACACAATCAGATGTGAAAACATTTTACTGCTGAGTGGACACCACGCACATGGATAGTAGCAGACATAAACACCAGTACAATCGCTTACAAAAACATTCTTACAGATATCGTGCAGAGAAGCGAAGATAAGGTCTTACACATTTCACCATATTCAACCAGAATAGGTGCCAAAACGGGGAAAAGAAACTAACATTTACTACTGCCCCCTAACCACTTCCAGTAGCCCTGGCGGTCAGGTCAGCAGCAAAGCACTGCATCAATAGCTGGTGACTATCATGTAAGCATGTCATCATATCAGGACACTGATAGCATGGAGAGTCTTAAGACTTTCATCACCAGTTTAGCCGATTTCTCTTCAGGGACTTCTCAGGAGTGTCATCTGCCCCCCGAGTTTGACAGAGACGGCAGCTTGCAATGTCAGCAACAGAAAACCTGGCTGTAAGTAAAGTAGCAGCAGGCCCACAGAGAGAGGTAGCGAAGAAGACGTGAGCCGGTAATGTAGCAGGCCCTAAGAGAGTGGTAAGGATGGCGTAGAGTAGAGAGACGTGAGACGTGAGCCGGTGGGACTCTCCCCTGCGAGCGCTAAATGAACTGATGACCTTCTCAGTTAAGGTAACGGCAAGCGAGGCAAGTTAATGCTTAAAGCTACTGTCAAGGCCGGCCCCTGGGCTTATTATTCTTTCATCAAAAAAGATCATTTGGAGCCAGTGAGGCTCCTGGTGATCCCCCGGCTGGGAAGCGGTGGCCAACTCCGCAGCCAAGTGGAGTCAGCGAGGGAAGTGCTGCTTATCGCCGGGCAGGACATATTACCTGGACTTGACCCACGGACACCGGAAGCAGAAGCAATATTCCAGGGCAAACGGCCATCTTCCTTATGAACAAACAGCTTGATGGATACATGCAACACCTGGGAGAAGGGGAGGAGGCCGCGGGGGCTGATGTTTTTCACTTTTTCTCTCAGGGCCCCTAGTATACCCTGACTTGATCAGTTGTGCAACAGGCAGATAAGTAAACAGGTCTACCAGGTTAGAGTTCCAACATCCTGGCCAAGTAGTAAACCAGGTTTAGCTAACCTTAATGTGGTGTAAATCATCTAATAGAAGAGCCTGGATTCCTCATTTTCCTAACTAAATGACACCTGTGGGCTATCTATTAGGAGATTAGCACTTCCTGTAGGTTAACTTCACTTAACCATGTTCTGGGGATACATCTCCTGTAGAGGTTCTTTCCATCCAGCTTGGGGTAATCCACCCACATTCACGCTGGCTCAGAGGCTGATGTGGATTGAGGTTGGAGTATAGCAAGTGTTTGCTGTGTGGTGAAGTGTGGCTTGTTGCAGGAAGTGTGGTTAAAGTGTGATTAATTGCTAGGTTTTGGTTGTGACTTGAATTGTGGTGTGGTTACATATGGGTTGTTGTGTGGTTAAGTGTGGGTTTGTTGTGGTGGGTGCGGAGTTCCGAAAATGTCAGCAGTTGCCCGCAAGTCTTCACCGATGCTTCAACTCGTGTAACCCGTTTTCCATCCATACAAATACTGACGGTTTCTGACCCACAAAGAGAAGTAAGGGGGGCAATGATCTTTTTGAAGCAGAAAATGGGGAGGAGATGGAAAAAAAACCACACACGCACAACTTTCTACTCACAATTGTAAAATCTCCCTCTCCTCCCTCTCTCTCCATATCTCTCTTTTTTTGTTTTCTACAGAAAGAGAGACAACACTTCCTTTCCCAGAACAATCTATCTCAGTGGATGACAGGACTCCCTGCTATATTTACCCAGCCCCTTCGCCGGAGAGGAGAGTTGACATGAGTCCAGCTGCAAGCTAGCACATGGCACTGTCAATCAGTCCTCGCTGGGCAGAGGGAGGGGAGAATGGGGGGTGAGGGCGGGCAAGAGAATGGAACCTTTGTGGGGGGAGGGAGGGAGTGAAGTCCATTTCCTTAGGCGGCGTCTTTTGTAGTAAAAAAAAAAAAAAATGGAGGATGGTGGTGGTGCAGGGTGATGGTGGTGGTGTTTGGGGTTGGAATACATAGTGTGAATGGAATCAGCAAGCTTTCAGTAGGATGACAGCTGGGACAGAGAGGAGAGCAGGCCACCCAGTGTAACCCACTCTCTCACAATCGTACCGTACGTCTCTCACACACACACACACACACACACACACACACACACACACACACACACACACACACACACACACACACACACACACACACACACACACACACACACACCTTGCAGGAAGCATGTAGATGTATGGTCAGACCAAAAGGGACTTCATGGTAACCTCAGTGTGGGGCTCAATGGAGCAGTTCCCAGCATCATAAGGAGTAATCCACAGCAGAATACACACACACACACCCCCTGTGCGGCCACCCTAAGAACATTGACCTGCAACTAGTGCGTATACTACACACTGAAGTACGGACCCGAATGAGGCCTATGCTTCCCGTGCAGCTATGAAGGCAGTGGAGATGCTAAGGCCGTGTTCATCATCGCGGGTATAATGAGCCCCTCGTCTCTCATCCACACGCATTCATAGTACATCACAGCGGCCTGACCCAGCTTAGCCCACTGAGACCACACACACACACACACACACACACTCTCACGTACGTGTGTGAGCGCGAGCGCACACACACACACACACACACACACTTCATGTACGGCCTGACGTGCACATACAGGCGTACAGAGAGGCCTGACCCAGCTTAGCCTACTGAGCCCCACTGTGGCACTCTGGAGACCTCCCCTCACATCACACACACACACACACACACACACACACACACACACACACACACACACACACACACACACACACACACACACACACACACACACACACACACACACACACTTCACATCTAAACTTGACTAAGCACACAAACATTAACAACAAGATACATTTTAAGTTAATAACCCCTTCTGCCACTTCACAGAACACCAAGCCCAATAAACAGACCTGAACCAACCCACAACACACTGCAGCGCCCGCCTAATCTAGCCTCAACCTGAACCATCCCCCAACGCGACACTTTAGATATGATCTGAGTCATACACACACTTTCGAAACAATCTAACATTATGACACTTCTGCTTACACACTGGAAAACTAAGCCACAGACCCATGAGACACAAGTCCAAAGTCAGAGCCAGATTTATTGTCAATTCTTCTCATAAGGGGGACATGCAAAGGAATCCAAATCCCGTTTCACACTGTTGCATGCGTTGAGAAGACGGGGAAAAACGCTCCGTCTCAGAGAGGCTGGTACACATCTTACCATGTAGGCTAGTGGAGGGCAGGAGGTCAGACACTTGCCAGTAGCTCCCTTCGCTGAGCTCAGTCCCAGCAAACAGGCCAAGCATGAGGTGCAGTGGCTCAATGGGCTAAGGCAGTTGAAAAGGTAGGTCTGCACACTGCCGATAAGCTCCAAAAAAATACACTTTATTATTTAAAATACATTTCGATCACCCTGGATAGGGATGCACCGATACCACTTTTTTGAAAACCGATACAAGTACGGGTACATTTTAATGTGTGTACTTGCCGATACCGAGTACCTATACCTTTTACCACCAAAATACAATGAAAATAAATGCATGGCCTTGTTTTTTTCCACCTGTGATATTTTTATTGTCCATTTCCATGTAGATTTAAATGTTAGTAAATGTATGAGGTGGCACTTTTTTCCATGCTGCTTTCAAGTCCACAGAATGTGACAAGATTTTGCATTATTTTGAGTAATAGCAGTATCGTTCCTGGTATCGGCAAGTGCTTGACGAGTACGAGTATAATGAGAAGTATCGGGTGCCGATACCGGTGCATCCCTAACCCTGAATCTTCATCAGGCATCGGTGGGCTGAGGCGTCACACCATTAAGCCTGGGATCCGGGTTCGAGTCTGGCCCAAGGTTCGATAACCGATCCTTTCCCACTACACCCCCAACACATACACACACACCCCACCCCAATCTGCAAAATAAACCAATCAGCAGCATCCAAACAAACAAGCAGCCATCTCTGAGGAAGGAAACAGCAAGCATACACACTTACGCTCCCCATCGAGACATATCTCACACACACACACACACACACACACACACACACACACACACACACACACACACACGCTAACAAGGTCTTTGGTGTTTTGGAAGAGAGGGGAAGGGGGGAGGGCACGGATGAGCGTAAAGAACGAGTGGAAAAGCGTGGCGGATTCCTCCCAGGCCCCACGGCCAGGCGTGCCTGTCCATCTCACAGGCCACAACATTCCCTAGACAGAGAGACGGAGGGGTGGGGGGGGTGGAGAACAGGATAAAGGGGAGAGGGAAAGAGGGATAGAACAAGAGAGGGATAGAGAGAGTGGAAAGACGGGTGACAGAGAGAGGGTAGAAGTCAGAGGGAGAAAGATGTGAATCCAGAGACAAACAGAGAACAGAGATAAAAGAGAGAGTGACAAAGAAAAACGAAGAGAAAGAGAGAGACAGAGACAATGCATGAAGTACCAGGGGTTATGGAACGAGACCTACTGCTGTGACCTCACTGCATTCTCTTTCACCACTATCTCACTGCCAGAAAGGCCACAGCAGTGGCAACAGTCCAGCACCATCACTGTTGCTTAATACAAATATGCACATGGACTGGCAGAGAGACGGCAGTTCATGTTTCTGTTTTTTACCTGTCTTTCACAGCAGAGAAAGGATCAATGACAATGGCTGAAATCTAACTTGCCCAGGCTAAAATGAGTTGTATTCTATCCCACCAAAACATACAACAACTTATCTAACACACATCCTGTACATGATGACCCCCCTAAGGCAACTACTACACTCATCCCAAGCCAACCACTCCAACATCATGACGTCCAAATGCAACCATTCCCTCATTGTTGCCCTGCATGCACCTGTTCATCACATGGCTATAGCAACCACTGCACTGGTTCCCCCAACTGTCTCTGTGTTCACCTGGTGTCACCTAGGTAACCACTCTACTCCACTCCACCCGTTCGGCCGGTCTCCAGTGCCTCAGGCCATCATTCTCACACAGGCAGCTGAGCACTGAGCAGTCGGCCAAGTTCATCAGGAACAAGAGTGAGGGCTACAAAAAAAACAGAACAAGTGCTCAGTGAACTTTGCTGTGTATGTGTGTGTGTGCGTGTGAGAGAGAAAGAGACTTGACTTTTTAACGCCAGTTTATTGACATCAATCAGCCTTCTCTTTCGGTTTGTATTATTTGCAAAAAGAAAAGAGAAAATATGTAAAATTAAAATAATGTATGGATTTGTTTGACCACAGGAAGAACAGTGCTTCTGTAAAGGAGAAAACTGATGTGTTGTCAATAAACCAATCAATCAATCAATCTTTAACAAGTCACTAAATCAGCAGAACGCCCTTCATATGGCAAGTATGGCTGTAGTGAGAGAGAGAGAGAGAGAGAGAGAGAGAGAGAGAGAGAGAGAGAGAGAGAGAGAGAGAGAGAGAGAGAGAGAGAGAGAGAGAGAGAGAGAGAGAGCGCAAGAGAGAGAAAGAGCAAGAGCAAGAGAGAAAGAGAGAGTCAGAGAGCGAGAGAAAATATATACACACAAGAGAGTGTGCATATGTGGTCTGGTGAAGAACAGAAAAAGCAAGTCTACGTGTTTGCATGAAAGCGAAAGCTCAAAGCAAGAACGTGTGTGTACGTGAGAGAGCCCATGAATGCTCGAGAGAAGCTGGGGTGCTACTGGATGTGCACATGCAGACAACAGAGGTCTCGAATCTGAAAAAGCAAAATGCATTAACAATTGAGCGCACCGCTTCTGAAAGCCGTTACATTTACCAAGCTTCTAAAATAAAATCTGATTTGAATCAGTTTACAATCACCTTCTTGCAACCTTGACACCTCTACAGCTTTCCACAGACATATACTGTGCCTGAATTGGGTCAACAAACCTACTTTGCATGGAAACTCCACAAAACTCGACCATAGCGTTTAGGGCTCTGCAATATAGGGAAAATGTATCGAAATCGCGATATCAAGAGTGGCAATATACATATTGCGAGAATGACCAGTAAAACATTTCTGTGCAGTCCAATCACTTGCTGAATGTCAACAAATGTGCAAGAAGGCCGCCATGACCAAAGCCACGCCCCCAATAGCATTATAGACTCACTGCATGACTCCATATGCCAGGTCAGTTCGTCCAAAACTGTTTTGCGTTTTTGAGGGTTTGCAACCCACATACGTCTGAGGCGTTTTTTCTTTGTTTGAACCAAAAAAAATTTTTTACATAATTTTCATCACTCAACATAACCAATGACTGCAAGACAGTGCAAACCTCCAAACTGAGCCCGTCCACATCTCAAGAGGAACAAAACACTAACTCAACACCCGTAACATTTACACACTGTCTCGCACCTGTACTAATTACGGGCCGTTCAGTTAGGCGCTGGGCAAACAGCCGCGGGGCCAGGGAGGAGGCCCTCCAGGTAACGGAAATGCAATTAACGGCCAACGGTGGCGGGCGGGCGTTGAACACAGGGGGCAGAGATGCCGAGACGATATGGCCTGGCAGTAAAGTAAAGGGCAAGCAGGGCCTCGGAGGAAATATGGAGCGCAGGTGCCTAAACAACAGGATGTCATTTGCCAACACGAGACAGATACACACACACACACCTCTTCACATCGCTACATGCCGCTGCCGCTGCCGCTGCCGCTTCCACACACACACACACACACACACACACACACACACACACACACACACACACACACACACACACACACACACACACACACACACACACACACACACACACACACACACACACACACACCTAACCGTCATTCTTGCCAGTGATTGCCTTGACATTTTAGTTAACAGAGGGGCTGACTGCAAACATGCCTCTACAACTATTAACATGACAACCGACTTGTGCTTATCATGCTGCTCCTGAGTTCTTTGTGGCTTTGAAATTCCCTTTCTTGCAGTGAAGTGGTGTGGCAAATTAGACAATACGAGGACACTGATTGAACTTACCTTCAATATTTCTGGGGATGTAGTTCACAGTCTAATGATAGAAGCCTTCTGCTCTACTAACTAGGCTTTGCAGAAAATGTAGGCCAATACACATATCATAGCACTTGATGTGTGTGTGTGTGTGTGTGTGTGTGTGTGTGTGTGTCAAGGCAGTTGGCTGCTGGACCCATATGATGAGTGACAATGCTGTATCTTTTCAGGTACTGCCGCAGGCTATGAGCTGCTGCTTCATCATCCTTCCGTTAACAATGCTGACAGTCTTGCACAATGCAAAACGTGTGACTTGAGAAACAAAGGCATGACATGACATGGCATAACCAACGCATTAAAACGTGTTGCAATTCTTTAGATATCAGTTTCGCTGGGAAAGTTGTAGATGCTTACCTTTAATGTTGTTGAGGACTTCTTTCAGCTGGCTAAAGCTGTTGAGAAGGGGGTCTTGTTCTTCATCCTGGCCAGGGATTATGATTATTATTATTACTCAAAGAATTGATTGTTATTACTGGCTAAAGCTTAGGACTCTGACCCAATGAAGCAAAGCATACAGCGTTATGAAGGTATTAAACACACAAATCTATAATACTATGGAAATAGAGACACTTGTCAAGAAATCTCAGGCAAGTTTGGTAAACACTAGGAAAATCAATATCTACAGTCTCTCCTGTCAAAGGTGAGCAAAAGCACTGAGATGTGGAGCACTATAAACACTAATAACTGTTATCTGCAAATGCCAAACATGGTGGACCTATCTTTTTAACCTTTTATCCTTTGTTAAATTGCATGCAGAAAAGGCCATTCAACAGTCAAGAGTACATGCCTGTGGAAATATTTCACCAAGCTCTAAGTAAAAAGGACATTGAGCAGTTAACCTGAAGTACAGTGGGATGCCTTTAACTTTGTGGTGTCTTGAGCAAGTCTCAGCTGTATAATACAGAACAACCTTTTATGTTATATCTGGTGCCAAACCCAGCATGTAGTTTCCAAAATACATCTCAATGTACTTGTATAGTGACAATAAATAACTTATATGTCTCCTTCTATTATCATTACATGCCTTGCACTAAAATGCAGCACTTCACCCCAGCTTGTAAAGATAAAACTAGAGTCATGACATATGCAAAAACACAATACAGCTAAATGTGGTAATATAGGGTAACAAAATGCGGTTAGACGCCCAGACAGGGTTTCAGTAGGTTTGCGTTTACCACCAGCGGCTGGTGACCCTGACAAGGCAATGTCATGATGTAGCCCAGTGGTTCCCAAACTGCGGGTCAGGACCCCTAGTGGGGTCACAGAGATACTGTAGGGGGGGGGGGGGGTCGCAGACAGAATGGACTTCATATTTAAAGCGGGGAAAACGTAGGATAATAGTGAACATTCATCTCAAATTACAATGTAGCAATATTGATGGAGAAAAATATAATGTTTGGCATTCGGAATATGTGGGGGTGGGGGTCGCTTAATTATTCTTAGGTGCACAAGGGGGTCCCGGCAAAAAAAAGACTGGGAAACAATGTTGCAGCCCATTGGTCTAGGGATGTACCGGTATCCACCATTACATCATCGCTCTCCAGGGAAGCCGACAAGAGGGGAACAAAGGGGTCTGTTGTCCCGGGACAAGGGAGACATTGGGCCCAGAATGGGATCGTCATTACATTGTATTTGGGAGGGGGTCCTTACACATGACCTTGTCCTGGGCCTGGCCAAACCTGCCAGCAGCCCTGCTGCACATCACTCAGTGAGACACTCAGGACCTACCAGGGGCATGTGCGTGCTCCTCGAGTTCCTCTTGATGGCACCGACTACTGTCGCGATCTCCCCTTGGACAATGTAGATATTTTTGTCCACCATGTTGAAATCTGAGAAAGGAAAAACAGAACAAAAAGACATTGACTTTTAAGTGGGCCGGATGAGATACCCTTACTGCCTGTGTGAGTCAGTCAGTCATGCGTGGAGTAGACACTCATATGCAGACGCAGACACTCATATGCACACGCACACACACACACACACACATATATGCACGCACGCACGCACGCACTGCCAGTAGATCAGGCAGCCAGACAGACAGACACACAGCCCAGGAGGTGAAATCTGTGAATGAGCAAAGGCTTAGGCTGTAAAACAAGAGCCTTCATGTAAAATCCCATACTTAGAAGGAGAACACAGAAAAGATCCCTTTCCTCAGGAGGCCAATGGGATCAATCCACAAGTCAAACATCTTCCCTGGCCACAGCTAAGACTAAGATGCAGTGTCAATCTGACAACCAAATCTGCTTACCAGCGCAGGTTAGGCTAGCGCTTCACAAAAGCTGCGCGCCAATCAGCATGGCCAAACATCAGTGGCTGGATACCTTGTTAATATTTGAGGAGGTGTTTCAGCATGGATGTGGTGATCACAGGATTAACCCCGCGTAGATCTGAACACGCCGGGCCGCACAGAGATGCAGACACTCACACAGTGTCAACTGCTTGTGGCACGTGCATATCCACACTAGGGGTTGACCGATACAGGTTTTTTAATGACCAATGCGATACCGATTTTTTTTTTCCATCTCCCTTCGCCGATACCCGATTTCCGATACCCGATATTTGGGGCCGATATGGTTTTTTTTTTTTAAAAAAGGTTAAAAAAATAACAAATATTCCAGGTCTCAAATTAAAAATAAACATTCCTTTAAAGGGACACTGTGCAGGAAATGGTCAAAAAAGGTACTGCAACTATGCTGCTTATTGAATTTGGGCTGCCTATTGCCAAATTTGATCTTTACATGAAAGTTTACTAAGTATTAAACAAATATTTTAGAGTATGGTCCAAGTACAGTGATTTTTGCAGCTAAAAAATGGCTATTTTTGAAATGGAGAAGATCCCCCTTTTCATGTATGAAAAGTGCAATTTTTCCAGTCATAATGAATACCTAGAATTTGGTGGTGGTGGTAAGTATTCATGAAAAAGGTAACATTAGTGAATGGGCAGCATGAATTCTGGAAATAAACAACTAAAAATCTCACACAGTTTCCCTTTAACACACCGGTAATCAAATTGAGGTAGAACTTGTAACATTTAAACATCCTTTTAACAATCAAGTAATGTCTAACAATCAAATAATAAAAAAATACAGTGTCTTGGTGCTTTTAAAAAAACCTGAATGACAAAAAATAATAAATATGGCGCATCGGCCAAAACCACACGCGTATCGGCCGATACCGGTACACTTAAAATATGCAAATATCGGACCGGTATATATATCGGTCTATCCTTAATCCACACACACACACACACACACACACACACACACACACACACACACACACACACACACACACACACACACACACACACACACACACACACACACACACACACACACACACACACACACACACACACACACACACACACACACACACACAGTCTTGTCCTGTGATGTGATGTGATGGAAATCAAAAATCACCTTTCATGTGCGACATTAACCCTGCCCAACCCCCTTGATGCGGCTGGTATTAGTGCGCAACAGCCGCAGTGCTCCAATGTTTGAGTTAAGTTACACTCTCGTTGTAAACGTGCAAAAGATAACTGGATGGCCTTAAGAAGAAGATGCATTAAAATGTGAATGGCTCATGAGAGGCTCAGTGGAATATGAGTGTATTGTCTGAAGGGTTTGCAGAAGAGCTCAAGACTCACAAACCTCAAGTGTTTACCCGATTCCACGTGGTCCACTTCAACAGCCCTCACACACAAGCCAGCCAAGCCTCCGAGGCTTAAGAATGCACTATTGAAAACAGGCTAAAGAAAGCACAATCTACCATTTTTGCGTTAATAGAACATAGGGTGCTTCTGTTTTGATTTCAAATGCACTGAAGATGGCCTGCGGTCGCTTTGCTTTGACTTTTTTTTAAAAGAGTAATCAGTCCTAGGACATGTGACTTTTATTTAAGGCATTTGGGACATTGGCATTTTTTTTTCTTTTCTTTTTTAGTAGAGGTGGTGCAATGCCACTGTAGTGTGAATTAAAAGACTTGTTTTGCTTTTACCGATTATTAATTTTTGGGCATTAGCTGTGGTTGTACCACCTGACGTCTGCTACTAAAGTGGCATTGACCCATTTAACAAATGGGCAGCTGTTTCTGTTTCCCCATTTTTCTTCACCTAACTTTTACTTTTCCATAGGAAAGCAGGAAGCAGGATTAAAGCAGGAAGTAAGGCAAAACAAAAATGTCTTGCACTAAACGGTCTAATATGTGAAATGTGTGTCCTGGTTATATGTCGTGGTAGTTATCTGCTCGGAGAAGCCCATCAAAAGAGGAGACGTGGGAGGGTGTTCTTTCTTCTGGAGTTGTCCTCCCATCAAACACACACAGTACAAATCAACTGGCATTACAATATAATGGGTGTGTGCTTCATCATAATGCATTGCAATGGAATAAGAAATACCCAAAACCACAGAGGTACACGAGACAGGGTGTTTTGATTAGTTAAACAACTGCACTGGGTACGGCTCAAATAGGCAAACACTGACAGGAAGTGCATCGCTCAGATACTTTGCAGATATGAATCAGAGAAAGTAGCAGGCCAGTGTATTCAATTTCGCCATGTTCTCAACCAGGCTACTGGACAGAACAGTTTTGTTTAAGGGCCTAGACTTGACTGCCCTGCAGAACACGATGGGCAGTTTGACGGTTATCTGTTAGAAAGGTCATCTGGCATCAATATTTTCATACAATACCATTAGTCTTGTTCAACAACAATGTAGTCCCCCCCAATTACAGAAAGAGTCATTTGGCAAGACAGACATCGATTTAATGGCTAATAGACTACAACAACCACAAAGTAATGACAGGATGAGCACACGTGTTGTGTTGGTTTATGTGAGCAGTGAGTGCCTTGAAATGCAATGCATTGCACCATAAAGCTGGACCACAGCTCACCTGGGTTGAACTTGGCAATGCTGGCAAACATATCAGCAAGCAATTTTGAATACAACAACCAGAGCCATCTGTTGTAATACGTGACGTCCAAAGTACACACAAATGCATTTTACCAAGACAACTACAGTCTCTCTGTTGTAAACAAACGTGCATTATCTCAAATGGCCTCGTCGTGGTTGTTGGCTTGTTCGCTTTGCCTCCCACAGGTTGACAGAGGTCGGGCTTCACAAGACGACGTAATGTCAGCCACGTAATTGCAGAGAATATGGAGCTAATGAAGTTAGCCAAGCAGCTAACGTTAGGGACTAACATGCTAGCTGCCTTAGTATCCCATTCAAAGATACAACACTACAGCATTATCCGTGTGTAATAACAACAGCGACACAAAACTAACTGCGTGTGCAGGGAACAAAGCCAGAACTGATGATGAAATATTAGAGGTGTCCACGTCAATAAGTTGCAAGGGATGGAGGCTAATGTTGTTTTCATTCTGACAAGGAGTTAAAAATCCTCCCAACAACTCCCTTTATATTTGACAGCCAGATATTTACATTGCACGCACATGAAATGGTATTTTTGATATATTACATGAGGCAGAAAAGACTAGTGCGGAATATTACGACCTGTTTGGTCAACAGTTGACAACTGTCAAACTCAGCTAGCGCTAGCTTCATTTATTGAGCAATACTAGGCAATGGAACACATCTCACTAACAAGCTAACTGGATGTGGTTAGCTTGGAAAGGTAGCTAGCTAGGAGTGTCAACTGCAATACCATCTCTTTCGTATGGATTCCAAACAATTTCAAGATGTTTGAGCTAGAATACACCTATTCCGATGTCTGTCAATAATGTACTTGTATTATTAAACATCCACCTATCTCATTTAAGCTAAAGATACCTACCTGTTAGGGTGCGAAACCAAGATGGCGTTCTGCAGATTTTCAACTGATTAGCTGGCCAACCAGCTAGCTGCTGGTGATCAAAAACAAATTTCCAGTTGGAACCCTGTGAATGTAATGCTCTTCAAAGACTAGAGTTGAATGAACGCTTGCATTTTAAACCATTACACACGGGAAATCCATGTGCTGGCCCTGAATTTCACGAGCTGCTGAAAGGTTTTGGCAACGTATCTCTGTTAGCTTACTAACCGGCTATCAATCTGAAGCTGGAGATTCAGCAGACCTACTGACGTGGAGATGTGGAGTGTAACCTAACTTGCCGGTTTAAGATGACAGACAGGGATGCAAACCAATCACTGGTAAGATAACTCTCCGGTTGATGTCCCCTAACATAGTTAAATATCCTTTTATAATGAAATAGTGCGATCAAAGTCACCACCCCTCACAAACAGCTGTGCGTTTACACTATGGCCGGATGATACTCCATATTGCCGATTATTTTACACTACCTAAACAGAAAACATCCTGCAAGTTTGGTTGCGCTTCAGCGATGACGAGTTCAAAATACATCCCTGTCATCCACATCTGGGCTGGACCACAGGTTGAAAACTTCACTCCAACTCGCTGGCATGTTTTCATCACAGCCTCACTATAGGATTCTAGAACAACCTATTAGACATTTGACATTCTTTGGTTTCACTTTGATGATGCCAGACATGACATAACATGAAAACATGAACTACACTAGCAGCTCCAAAGAAGAAACGGTTTAGCTCATCATGAATGACTAATGTCTAATAGCCTAGGTTGTTCTAGAATGGTCAATCTGTAGGCCTAGGCCTATTAAAAAAAAAAAAAATAGAATGGTCATTCTGCCCAAATGCATAGGCCTAGGCCGTTGAGGACCCAGATGTGGGCCCCTCACTTTCTGGGCCTGGGACAACTGACCCCTTTATGCTTGCCCTGTGTGTGCGTCCGCATGTTCGTGTGTGAGTGTGTGTGGGTGTGGGTGTGTGTGAGAGAGAGAGAGAGAGAGAGAGAGAGAGAGAGAGAGAGAGAGAGAGAGAGAGAGAGAGAGAGAGAGAGAGAGAGAGAGAGAGAGAGAGAGAACAGTTAAGACATGGGCCCTACAGTATTGGGGAATAATTAAACCATAAGTCACAAAACATGCTTTTTTTAAAGTGGCCATTCGATAATTTGTAGAGCTTGACCTGGCCCAGACTTCTGTATCAGCAGCTGGAACAGAGGCATTGCAGTGGCTGGTAGGCCTACATTAGATGATGCTGAGTGTCTTACTACATAAAAATGTGATGTAGGCTACAAAAGTGACAGAAAGACTATCATTTTTCAACTTTTTCCACCTTTAATCCAATCTAACCTAAGGCACAATGTGATTGAGAACCCAAAGCTGTAAAGGGAAAATAGAGAATAAAAAATGTAGGCCTAGTATTAACATGGTTGCACAAATATGCACACCCTTAAACTAATAGCTTGCGCTGCAGCGCTTTTGACTTTTATTGCAGCACTCATCCTTTTTGGGTAAGAGTCTATCAGTGTGGCACATGTTGATGTGGCCATTTTTGTCCGCTCCTCTTTGCAAACACACTCCAAGAGCAAAAACTTTACTTTGAGTTTGTCTTTCAATTGCATTGTACAGGATATTAGTTTAGATCAAAGTGGGAAAAATTGTGAGATTTTCTGTCTTTTTTACATCAGAAAAAAATTGCACTTTGAGCAGGGGAAATATGCCATGAGAGAGAGAGAGAGAGAGAGAGAGAGAGAGAGAGAGAGAGAGAGAGAGAGAGAGAGAGAGAGAGAGAGAGAGAGAGAGAGAGTGTGTGTGTGTGTGTGTGTGTGTGTGTGTGTGTGTGTGTGTGTGTGTGTGTGTGTGTGTGTGTGTGTGTGTGTGTGTGTGTGTGCGCCATACAGTGAGGAGAATAAGTATTTGATCCCTTGCTCATTTTGTTGGTTTGCCCACTAATAAAGACATGATCAGTCTATAATATTAATGATGAAATGTATTCTAATATGGAGAGACAGAATATCAAAAAGAAAATCCAGAAAATAACTTTGAAGAATATATATTAATTGATTTGTATTCCATTGAGGAAAATAAGTATTTGACCCCTCTAGTCAAAGAAGACAAAATGCTTGGTGGCAAAGCCCTTGCTTTCTTGTACAGAGGGCAAATGTTTCTTTCAATTAATGACAATGTTTGTGGACAGGGCTCTAAATTAACTTTTTCCACCACCAGCCAATTTGGCTAGTGGACATTTTTTCTTACCAGCCAAACAGAAGTTCAACTAGCCATTTTTTTAATCTCGCCAAAATAAACTATGCATTAGGCTAGTTTTTTTTTATTATTATTATTATGGTCATTTTGTTCAACTATTTCTACAACACAGATACACTATAGGCCTGCATAGGCTAGCCTACTATATGCCTACATAATAAGCATATTACAGGGTAATGTAGGAAATCTCGCCGTCTAACGTTCGTCAGAGCAGCGGTTTACCGTTCATAATTTACTGTACTCAGGCGCTACTAGCCAAATTGGCGGGTAGGTATTTTTTTCTACTAGCCAAAATTAATTTTCACCCGTGTTTGGCGGGTTGGCGTGTGTTAATTTAGAGCCCTGTTTGTGGATATAGTAGAAGGGATTTCTGTCCACTTTTCTTTGCAGATAATCTCTAAATCATTTAAGTTGTATAACTGTATCTTGGCAAATGGGAGCTTCTGTTCCCTCCACAGGATTATTATAGGGTTAATGTTTGGAAACTGTCTAGGCCACTTCATGACCTTAATGTGCCTCTGCTTGAGCTACTCCTTCGTTGCTTGGGTTGTATGTTATGGATTATTATCATATTAGGAGGCCAATCCATGACCCACCTTCAGTCTAGTGGTGGTGGGAAAGAGGTTGACATGCAGCATTGTATGTTTACATGTGTCCCTCCATCCATTTCTTGACGATGTGAGGTTGTCCTGTGTCTTGGCCAGACAAACAACCTCAAAACATAATGTTACCACTTTCATGTATGATGTTGGAGAAGGTGTTGTTCTTGGGATCATAGGCAGCATTTCTCTTCCTCAAAACACATTGAGTTGTGTTAATGCCAAACCGTTTGATTTGGTGTCATCTGATTCCAGCACCTCCCAATCATATCCTAATCCAGTTTGATGTCCATTGGAAAACCTCAGGTGAGCCTGAACAGGTTCCTTCTGAAGCAGGGGTACCATACATGCACTGCAGGATTTTAATCCGCTGTGGTATTAAGTGTTTCCAATAGTTTTCTTAGTGATTGAGGTCCCAGCTGCCTTGAGATCATTTCCTAGCTCTTTCCATACAGTTTTAGGGTGCTTCATCTCTGTTTTTTCTGGTTATTGAATCCCCACAAGGTCAAATCTTGTATGGAACCACAGACAGGCCTAAGATTGATGATTGATTATGATTTTGTATGTCCTAAAATTTGGAAGAAATGCACAAACAGTTTGCTCCTGAATATCCAGGAGCCCATTTCAGCCTTGTTGAGTTCTAAAATCTTGCCCCTGACATCCTTTGGCAGCTTTTTGGTCTTTCCCATGTTGGTGAGTTTAATTTGATTGATTGACTGATACTATGGACTGATTCTGCAGATTCAATGTGTCTTTTGTGCAGGTTACTATTAACAGGTGTGTTCAATTCAGATAACAAGTTGATTGGAAGTGCCATTTGATCTGTGGGATCAGAACTCTTAATGGTTGGCAGGGGATCAAATACTTATTTCCCTCAATTAAATATAAATCAATTAATATATATTCTTTAAAATTAATTTCTGGATTTTCTTTTTGATATTCTGTCTCTCCATATTATAATACATTTTATCATTAACATTAAAGACTGATCATGTCTTTATTAGTGGGCAAACCAACAAAATCAGCAAGGGATCAAATACTTAAGCCTCGGCCAGATGACACCGCAACGCGGGATTTTTTTAATCCGAGTTGCAATAAATTGCAACCATACAGCATGTTTCAGTAAAAGATCATGTCCTGATGACAACGACAGTCTTGCTTCAGAATACACATTTCTTTATGTGAAGTTGTTGAGAACAAAGTATTCGCTAATGGCCGTGATCGCCCATACTCTTATCATGCAAATGACCTGTCACGTAGGGACCTTACACCAGTCTCTGACAGTGCCAGAAAGTTTCATTTTTTTAACAGACCCAGCAAATTTTGTTTTCAATCTACAGACATATGCCACGGCTTGTTTAAAAGCTTTATTAGTAGAAACGATACATTTCTAGCCTCTCCCATTCCCAAGTTATGTCGATTTTAAGTGACGGATAGTTTAACAAAAATAGCGTCATTTCCCCCCCTTTGTAAAAAGTGAAAGACGGTTTTATTATGCGCTTTACTCTCCGCAAGCGCGTACATATGTAACGGAGGCTAACTAGCACAGAGTTGGCGTGGAACGTTGGTAAACCTCCCTCCGATAGCTTCATACAGTCTCGTGCCGTTGGGCCGAGAGACTAGTCTCTTGGCCCAGCGGTATCGTACTGTGTCTCTCATTGCCGAATCGTTGTAGTTGACGAGGTCGCACGTTCGATCCCCGAGGGGGATGAACAGGTGCAAGATGACCTCCGTCACAGTGGTGCCGTATGACCCGGGATGGGAGTGAGGTTTAAGGGGGAGAGTGTAACGGAGGCTAACTAGCACAGAGTTGGCGTGGAACGTTGGTAAACCTCCCTCCGATAGCTTCATACAGTCTCGTGCCGTTGGGCCGAGAGACTAGTCTCTTGGCCCAGCGGTATCGTACTGTGTCTCTCATTGCCGAATCGTTGTAGTTGACGAGGTCGCACGTTCGATCCCCGAGGGGGATGAACAGGTGCAAGATGACCTCCGTCACACATAGCAGGTTCAGAATATCAGAATGTGCAAGCTGCATAATTGAACATTACTAGATGCCACAGAGACAAGTTAGATAAAACAACAGACTGTGCTGAATCATGCTGCTTAGCAGCACCATGCTTCGTTACAAAGCTGTCCTACAAGAATAAGCTGCAACATGCTGCAACTTCTGGAATATTTTGGAAGACATTAGAACAATCGCCAGGGAGTTTACAGTCTACATAACTGGTTGGCCCTGACGAAGTTGTAAGTCTGATGTCTTTACTCCTTTCATTAGTTAAGTATGATGTTTTGTATGCAGGAGGAGCATGTCAAGTTACTAAAGGAACTTCTTATCCCAACATGTGTACTAGCATTTGCTGCTAGCCGACTTATTTTCAAAACCAGCATCGCATAGTTATTTTTCATTATGCTGAAGTGAGTGCTACGTGGGAAAATAGGCTACCAGCTTTGCGCATGTGGCACCTTGTGTAGCTTGTGGAGTGACTAGAGTAGCGAATCATTGCCATTTAGGCATCTGTTGATTGTGTACGCTTTATGCTGCTTTTTTTTATTTGAGAAGTTTAAACTAAGGTGTTGAATACCAATACCGGGCAGGTATTTCTCCCTCCTCTGGAGGCTGCTGCGCGCTCACCGCTTCTCTTTCTGCCCATTACGCCTGTTTCAACTAGTGACATATACATAATAGGCCTATGCATTGCTGATAACTGTTTGGGTGCGCAGTTAAAAGATAATAGGCTATGAAGCTTTGCTTCGTGTTTGTCAGGTTTTTTTTTTAAGATTTTGAACACGAGTGACCCACACTGGGCAGTTTGAAACGTAAAATATTGACCGTGGTAGAAATGAAAGTCTCCACAGTCCACACAAACAGTTGTCTGATGATGCCATTGTGCATGGAATTAATGTTGTGCGCAAAGCTAGTGGTCATTGTGAAGATACCTCACTGTTTTTGGCCATGTGGCTGTGACGCAGATGTAAACAAATCCGTTTCGCCTGTAACAATGGCAACGCAAACGCCTGCGTTACTCGATTTTCGCACTCTGGAACCCATTATTCAAAAAACTCGTTTTGTGCCACGTTTCTGGTGGGTTTCATATGGTTAACCCAGGGGAACGTTGTCACTGGCATAGAAAATCGTTCCCGTATAGCTGGCCCCTTATTATTCTCCTCACTGTAGACTGCATAATGGACAAAGCATTTGTGAAGTCGCCTAAAGACTTAAAGGGTAACTTCAGCCAATTTCAACATGCAGTTGTAATGCTCACACTGCCCTGGACTTGTCAGTACCTGAGGTTTTTTTCTTTTCTTCAGCCTTTTCCAAGATCCTGGTCATTGTAATGGGGGCAGGTGTTTGTTTACGTTAAAAAAAAATATATATATATTTATTCCCAAAAACATCCAAAAGGTTATGCAACATCAGCAGAGAACTACCAAACAACAATACCTTTTGGGAAAATATTTGGAGTAGGCCTATGTTAATTTTTTTTTTTAAACTGTAAACAAAAGCTGCCCCCATTAGAATAGCTCATATCTCGGAAAGGGCTTAGCCAAAAAATTCAGCATCACCGGGTACTGATAAGTCAAGGGTAGCGTGAGCAATACAACAGCATATTGAGGAATGCTCCTGCAGAGGAATAGGTCTCTGTACTGTCAATTGTCATAACCATACCAACCACGCTCCTAATAGTTTGTAAAACTTGACTATGCACAATGGAAAGTGGAAGTGAAAACACTAGTCACAATATGACTGTTTCAGATATCAACACAATTGACAGATAAAAGATTGATCTTTGAACCAGGCTGTATGTTTATTTGAAGTGTGGAAATTGTCTGGTTAACAATGGAGACTATGGGATTGTCAAACTTCCATGTGCCTGAAAGTCTGCTTCCATAGCCGTCCCCTATCATGATAGGGAAAAAAACTGGCTCCACTACTTTGACCAGGTTACCACTTGATTTGCACACACTTTTGAGGGCCAGAGGAAATAATAATGTGAAATATGTAACATGAAAAGATCTACAAATACAGTCCAGCTTCAGATAAAAGAGACCGATGTGTGACAAAGAGTGTCTTGTGACAGAGAGGAGTAAGAGGCTGTTTCCCAGTCGGGACCATGTACAGTATTTGCTCTTCAGCAAAGTGTTTGAGCACCTGCAGGTTTGTAATTGCTACATTTCATCTGCAAACAAAGACATGCCCCCTCTGGCTCTGACGCAGCTCGGAACTAAAAGCTGACTCCATTTGGGCTTGCAGTCACAAGCCAAAAGAAAAAAAAACACTGATAGTGAAGACAGTAGATATAAGCTACTTTATATATAAACATTCATATTCACTGTTAAAAGATAATACTGTATATAAATGTTTACCCCACATTTCTGACAAAAGAACGGGAAGAAAGTTCCACTTTTGTGTCCATGCTTAGGGTAAAAATGACCTTCACTCTGCCAATGTAGCTTGTTTCTCCGTATTGCATCAGAGACATGTTCCCAGAGCAAGGAAAATGTAACTCCAAACTTATGTTTGATGGTGACGTTGCATACTACATATTTTTCCGCATAAACACAGCGGCATTTGATAAACAAACAACTGGATGGGATAAAATTCTGTCCAAGAAGTTAATTAGTCAGACATGCCATGACTGTCATAACAGATGTGTTAGCCAGAGAAATCCAATCTGCCCCAAATTCTGCAGAGTTAAGTGCGTTCATGACCCGTGTAAGGATTCCTTTCCGCCTGAAAGCAAGATAAAGCAGACGTGGATACATGACTTCCTATCACAATGATAACATAGGTTATTTTTTAAAGTCCTTTATCTATTGGTATGTCTGACTGCCTATGCATTTTTGTATCAAACTTCAAATGAATTATTCAGTTGAGTATATTGATGACAATGAAATTACATTACATGACATTACACAGATGACGCATGACTAAAACATTATTTTAATAATACATTGATAGGCCTTCTTAGTTTTCTATTAAAATGGATGAACATGTCTACATAATTTACTTGCTCAACTCAACTGAAGACGCTGAAGAAGGCTTAGGCCGAAACGTCTGTCTGTCTGCCATGCTAACCCATTAAGATTAAACTGCAAGAATTTCATCCGGGAGTGCGGCTTTTTTACTAAACATTAACTCAGCTTCACTCACTTAAAGGGACACTGTGCAGGAAATGGTCAAAAAAGGTACTGCACCTATGCTGCTCATTGAAACTGGGCTGCCTATTGCCAAACTTGATCTTTACATGAATGTTTACTAAGTAATAAACAAATATTTTCTAGTATGGTCCAAGTACAGTCATTTTTGCAGCTAAAAATGGCTATTTTTGGAAATTCAAACTGGCGGACCATGGAGAAGATCCCCCTTTTCATGTATGAAAAGTGCAATTTTTCCAGTCATAATGAATACTTAGAATTTGATGCTGGTGGTAAGTATTCATGAAAAAGGTAACATTAGTGAATGGGCAGCATGAATTCTGGAAATAAACAACTAAAAATCTCACACAGTGTCCCTTTAAGTTCAAGAACCTTTTTGACATTATTACACGTTTGGTCTTCCCACTCATGCTCCTCCACTCCAACAGATAACCCAACAAGTGTGATGGGGAAGCCACGGCTCAATGGTTAAAGCACTGGTCTTTAGATCAGGGAGTTGCAGGTTCAAATCCCGCCCTCACCAGCATTTCTATCCATGGCTGAAGTGCCACCTAACCCCTCATTGCTCCAGGGCCACCAATATTCTGTACCTAAATGACGGTAAGTTCCTTTGGATAAAAAGCGTCAGCTACATGTAATGTATGTAATGTGATGGGATCATTCTTTTCTTCTCTGAGGACATTGATATGACATATGCAGGCATACGCTGTGGTCCTCAAAACTGAAACAGTTTCTTCTGTCTTTGGGCATCATAGGCACTTGCTCAGCAGGTCAATGAATCCATATCTAGCCAAACAACACTGAGGCAGCCATGAGTGTGATGGGGAATCAAGGCTGAGTTTAGATAGTAAACCTCCTGCCATCTTCTCCTTCCAACACAGGTGGCCTCAGGAGTAGCTGCTCTACCTGTCTTGAAAGTTCATCACTCTGGAATGACAGGAATTGCACCTATGACAAGAGCGATGAAATTCTAGCCTGGCCTAAACCTCCAGTCAATTCAAATTTTCCTCCATGTCCAGGCCAGGTCTTGTGGGATAACTCATGCCGGCCAGACAACAGGACATATCAGCAAGCCAAGGAGGGACGGAGGGTGGAGGGGGTGGGGGTTGAACAATGACACATTACATGAAGACTGCACATCATGCTCAATTTCAAAAGTGACTAAGCAAATCAGATGCACTTAAGTTCCCGTACCCCAACAGTAATCGTTTCTCAATTTGGCCGTTCAAGGCCTTGAATTAAATTATTATGAGAGTATAGCTGGCTGATGAAATAATTTCATTGAAATCTATCCCAGTACATGAGCATGCCTTTGGGGATGTATAATTGGTGTACTCGCATGTCTTATCCTGTAAATGACACTTTGGGTGTGCATAAATACATTTTTGCACACTTCCTCAAGTGAAAACATCCATGGCCTTATACTGTACAGTAGAAGGATCAGCAGAAGGACATCTGTGACCTAATGGCCTAATGGCCTAATGGTAGCAGTGGCCAAATGGATATGGGAGTCTGTCTTCAGAGCAGTGGGTGCAGGTTCAAATCCCACCAGTAGGATGAATGTGTGTCCCTACACCTTCATCCATTGCTGAAGTGCCCTGAGCCAGGCAGCTAACCCCACATCCTTCCAGAGACTGTTACCAATACCCTGTAATACCTTAGTAACTTGGGATGAAAGACACAGTAACAGTGAGTGTAATATAAATCAATGTCAGGTAGGGGCCAGTGAGAAAAACGGCCAGGTGTTGGTTAACAGAGATTCACAAACTTATCACATTACTATTACACAAACTCTATCATGAGTATTTACCACCACCATCAGTTTCAGATATTCTATAAGTTATTGGCATTACATTTTACAGTTGTGTGCAGATGAGAGGGGGTCCATCCTTCATGCTCATGTCAAGCCTAACTAAATCATTGGAGGGAATAGCCTATGGGTAGAGAATTAATGAAAAGCATTCAAACACACCAAGCTCACATGCAAAGGAAGCCTCCTTTTCATGTGGGCTTGGTGTGTTTGAATGCTTTTGACTTGAAATTCACACTCCATCTTGGACTATGTTACCTCATTAGGCCCATACGTGACTTCTGAATTTATCCTTGCTATGACATAAACTGAACAACATTGGCTGGTTTTCTTATTGCCACTTCTCTGCTGCGGTAGGCTTCAAAAGGGGAAGAGAAATCATCCAGAGTCGACCGCTAAAATAAGGAGGATAGAGGAAAATGAATAATCACAAGACAAATGGAAAATGAAAATATATTCATTGTACATTTAAAAACACAAATTTGCTTTGTGTTTGTTCTGTGATTGACGCTTTGTTTGCTAGTGCACACATACTCTGTCAAAGTTAACCTTCATTCAGAAGTAAAATATTTGGTTTTGATTACATTTAGTGAAACGATTATGTAAATATTTTTACATAAAACATCGTGGAAAGGGCTATGCAGTGAGGCCACAGACAAAATACAACGCTGACATCATTGTCTCTTGTTCAGTTTTAAAAACGAGCGCTTTGGGTTTGTCTTGATTTTGATGAAAATGAATCATGTGGCAACTTCTTCACTCCAAATATCATGATGTCTTATCATGTCCTCGATTGTAAGTAGCTTTGGATAAGAGCATCTACCAAATGTGATATTATGTAGTGTATCATGGTTCCCCACCATACCCTGAAACGACATCTGAGGTGATCCAGTCACTCGTAACCAATATGGAGAACCACAAAGATTACACAGCTCCCCAGAGTAGACCAATGTCGTAGAAATGGAATTGAAATCTTAGGAGAGGAGGCAAAACAACTTTTGGAAACAACTCTAGGAAGACCAAATGCTTGGAGCCGTTCACAATAGTGCTGAAATGGCCGTGTAATCCATATGTCTACATTATTATTACTACATAACATTACACTTAGCTGACGCTTTCATTTTATTCAAAGCGACTTACAGTTATTATTATTTTTCGGGTATTGGTTACAGGCCCTGGAGCAATGTGGGGTTAGGTGCCTTGCTCAAGGGCACTTCAGCCATGGATGGAGAGGACAGGGGAGATTCGAACCTGCAACCCCTACATTGAAAGACCAACTCTCTGACCACTAGGCCACGGCTGCCTACATGAATATAAGTCATGTCTACATGAATATGGTGCCCTGGTCAGCACGGGGCAGATGCTCTTCACAAGGGGGTGCTATCATCGTCCGCACCATGGCAACCCAGCCGGTCTATAGGAAGGTGCTCTTACCAAACAGCAAGTGTTGACTAGCTCAAATTATGTACTGGTCCACTGTCCATGTGGCTTTTAGCAGTGGTTGAGACTGACAGCTTTATCGAGGGAACGCACAAACACAAGCTTAGAAAGTCATTCAAGTCACACTCTCTCATAAGAAATGGTATCCTGGCATGCTGAGGAAGGGGAAAGTCACAGTGTCACATATCATAGTCCTGTCACAAGAGTCAAGTAGAATTTGAAACTGATTCACTGGCATGCTTTGAGCAAGGAGTCAGGATAAATTAATATATTGGTAATGAATTTAAACTGGTGATTATTAGCAATAATCATTTCAACAGGGTAAAGGTTATTAAACATAATTTAGCTCACTGTTAAGATTCTGTTTATCATCACAACTAGTTTTTCCGCAGCACTTAGGGTCGTGTTATTCACACTTCTGTCATAGGACACTGGATACACTTCTATAAGGCCTTCACTAAATAAGCAACTAGCTATTGACAGGGTAGAGAGAGAGAGAGAGAGAGAGAGAGAGAGAGAGAGAGAGAGAGAGAGAGAGAGAGAGAGAGAGAGAACAAGATAGAGAGAGAGGAGGGAGGGAGGGAGGGAGAGACGTAAAGTGGGCTGGGCTCTTCTCCTGTGGACCTGTCGCACAGGATATTTAGCATAGTCAGTCCCACTCTGCGCGAGGACCAAGCTCGCAGTGCACAGCTGTCTTCATGTCAGACAACACAGGAGGAGGGAAACTGCCGGTTTTACACTCGCAGCCACAGGAACTTTCTACATGACGACAACGAATATCCAGGAGAATTACTAACGCCAGATAAACTCGCTTTTACCGCGGGATTACTGTCAACAGACCGGGATACAATGTAAGTTATTTCTGTTTACGCACGCGGGGCTGCCCGTTGTCTCCTTTTGGATGTTCCATTGGCAGTCATGGATGGGAACTTTGGTGTTTTCCCGTCTGCGTCGTCCAGAGCGTCGTCCAGAGGCGCTCTGATTGCAAACTCATGCCACAAACACCACATATCCATGATGTTGTGTCACCGGGGGAAAGAATGCCTTGTGTAGCGTTGCGCGCATCAGATGTCCCCCACAAATGGCCGGGGCATCTAGCTCAGGTTTGATTGTCATATTCGGTTGAATGGAGATCGCCAAATAACTAAACATAGACTGTTATCATTGTGGTATTGCCGTAAGGATAAGATCTTACGTTAGAGCAACTGCGGGCAAACTGTTTTTGCACAGCAACTATTAACTTAGTTAGGCCTATATATTTTCCAACAATAACTAACGATTACTATAAAGCAACTGTGCGTCAAAAAGTGTATAGTGCATGTTTACAAGGTAACATTTGCTTCGTCTTTGAAATGATGGGTTTGAAATGATGGTTAGCCTACTACCAGCTGTCACACAGATCATTTTCGAGTAAATTATGTCAGAGGTGTCAACATGGACCAGCCAAATTCACAGCATTTACACATTCACAGCAGAGTCAATACACATCTTCCAACTTCTTTTAGGATAGCCTACGTTGTTACAATTCCCAAAGCGCAGAACTATGGCAAGTTAGACACATAATAATTACACATGATATTAGACTGTATTCAAACAAAATGGCACGTCTAGCATTTACTTTTTCTTTGTTTAAATGTGATGTCTATCAATTCGTCGTTGTTATGCTGTAAAACACTTGATACTCATCCACCGAGAGAATATTTTAGAGGGCAAAAATATTTGTGGGATCTATCCAAAATTGATAGGTGGCAGGTGTTCTGGAGCCACAAGAGACCAACAAGAAAAACAGAATTCTACCCCCCTCCCCACCATGCGTCTCTCTCTCTCTCTCTCTCTCTCTCTCTCTCTCTCTCTCTCTCTCTCTCTCTCTCTCTCTCTCTCTCTCTCTCTCTCTCTCTCTCTCTCATCAACCAGTTGCGCTACAGTTCACATTGTTGTTGAAGTATTTTAACAATTCCAATAACATAAAGGTTAATGATGTTATTATTTACACCATATAGACTTTAACATATGAATATTCCTAATGCATATTATTAGACTAGGCCTAATGTATACCTAAATATATAGGCAATGGGAAGCCTACAAAATTCTGGTAATATTTTTCAGTGGCATGAAACGAAATTGTTTTGCATGCAGTTGCTTGGGGTTCCTGCTTTTCATGAAGGAAATATAGGTGAATCATTATTAGTAGGCCTATGAATTAATTAATTAATTAACATTATTTGCAATAGGTCGAATAAATAATTACTGTGACGGGCAAAGGAAGGGAATAATGCATAGCATAATAGATTTCGCTTATATTGTTATAAAATATAGCTCAAGTGAAAATAGGCCTAATTTTTCTCTTTTTTTGGGGGGGGGGGGGCTTGTTTGGGGAAAATAAAATAAAAGCGTAAAATGGTTAAATTGGGCCATAGTTGAAACACAATTTCATACCACTGAATGAACGTTATTTTTTTAATCATTAGGCTGTAATTGTGTAATAACGAGGCTGTTCATAGGCCTAGCCAAAACAACGGAATTTACCATATGAACTAATAAAACCAAAAGTGGCCAAATCCATTTGTTTAGGAAGTGTGGTTTTGCTTCAGTTCATAACTATAGTTATGACCTATACGACTTGTCCCTGTTGATTGGTGCGTCAATAGACCGTCAACAAACGCCAAGGCTACGCATAAATGAAATCAAGTAGAGTTTAAAAAAAAGGCAGACTCAAATCGGTCGCGTAGACTAGGCTACTTAACACATAAATAATAGCCTATAACATAAGCCTATATTTTAGGATGCTCAGTTGAAATTCTTCTATTTCATGTTTGTATGCAGCCTCCATGAAAATGCAAATAGCTAGGGATAACGAAAGAGAAAACCAGGCTTTATATTTTTTGGAGACTGGACACACTGAGTGATTTAAATAAAATAGCCTACGGTTTGTCTCCATCCCAAACCTATATAATTTTCATTCACCCAACAACACTGACTCCTTGTGGGATAGTTGTCCATTTTTGTTTGCTTACGCTCAGAGCCGACTAAATAAAGCATCGCCATACAAAGAGGGACACCCCCTGTGCTGTTTAGCGCTAAACACATGCGCGTCCCCATCCAAAGTCATTTTTTTGCTATGCACTTGTGTAAACAGCAAAAGCGCAGTTACGATGAAAACGTAGTATAGGCTGTGGAGAGCCAATGGTGAAAAACATAGGATTGTGAAAGTGGCATGCGAGGGGGGACATCGTGAAACGGGGGTGACACACTCAGTCAAATGCAAATGGCTGTTAGAAGGGGAGAAATTAACATCTACAAACACTGGACAGAAATTCCATCTGCCGACTCTTCGCGCCTAGCCTTAATAAGTTCCCAGACAGCGAAGTGACACACATCTTAATCAAGCCCTAATCCCGAGAATTAATGCTCGGCGCGTTTATGAATAATTCCACGGTTGATGTGGAGCGCAAGGAAATGGGGAGCAGCATGCCCGCGTCCACGCCAGCAGATGGACTGGGCAATCTCTTGAAAAATGAAGTGATTTCTTTCTCCGTTATCATTCCTTCTATTAGATATAGCCTATTTTTTAATGAGATCAATGTCTCCCTGCTGATGCAAGTGAGCTGTCTTTTACGCAAGCCACTGACCCACATGGACAGCAACACATTTAAAAAACTGCTGTTTCAGATACTTTGGGAACACGTGTTTTGATCTCTCCGTAGCTATAGATATTACAATAGGCTAAGCACAAGAGCGTTATAAGTTGAAATAAAGACAGGACATTATTTGAAATGCAATAACCCTGGTGCAAGTTACAAAAAAGGTAGGGCCAATTGCGAAATGTAAAAATAAAACGTCTCCAGCGTTTGAGCAACACATTAGGCTCTATTATAATAATAATAATTATTATTATTATTATTATTATTATTGTTATTATTATTATAACTGATCTGAAAATCGCATTCTTTAGATAATCACTAAAAAGAAAGGGTACTTTGAAACACTCAAAACATTCGTTCGCAGGGGGGCAAATTAGGCCTACTTCTCTCTTATCCTCTTATTCTCATCTCATTCGTCTTAAGAGACATTAGACATCATTTTCATCATCCTGCGAAAATTATTTGGAAAATTTGGTTCAGACTGCAGATTAAAACTCGTCTCTAAATAATCAAATAATTTATTTGTATTCTATTTTCTTTTCGTAATCACGTTTTTATGTGTGCCCTGGAAGATTAACCAAGCCCCATTACACGCAGTAAGCGTCCATTTTATATAGGCTCCTACATGTAGCCTATTTTATGGATGGCAATTCTAAGAACTTTTCAACATGTAATTCACCTAACATTTTGAGTTGATCCACACCACTCGTCTGCCCTATTAGTCCTTGACGCTGGACTAAAATATGACTCCCAGACCACACTGGTTGTGCGTAACGGTAGCGTAGCAGCAACCTCCAGCGTGGGTTGCGCGTCAGATGCAATATACTGTGGACCGTGAACAGACACCTCTACTGTAGCAATGAGGTGTGCGTAAATAGGGGACCCGGTGTGCCGGTGTGGGGATGGGGCTTATGGAGGTACTCGTGTCCCGTTCTAGATGAAACAACTGTCTTACGTCAGTCCGCACCCAGTGGGCAACGTCGCTGACACGGCGGCCATTCATCACTGTCAAGCTGGAAATGTGCCCTGCTCATAGTCTTATTTCTGAGCGAAATACAGCACTTCTCAGACGCTGTTGCATGTCTACAAAGGGCAGCTGTTGGTATCAGCCAAGTGGCCTCGTTGTGTTTGCCCACAACTCTAAATTGGCATGACGGGAAAGATGGATGTTTAAACACACAGGGACATCAGGTGGGAACCAGTACCTCACTAGCGTTTGCCATGGTTTTTATTTTCAATGCGGGCTTATTATAACATGAAGCTGATGCTAAATTAAGACGTTAAAGCTCACAAAAAAGTCTTACACTTGAGGTGGACAAGACCTGGAGAGTGGAGTGATTGTAAATTCGTTATCTGTTCAAACAGAACGGTTAATATCCCGTAGAATCAGACATTGGCCTGTACTCTGTGTTAAGATAGCCCTCGCTATCCCTGTTTTAGAAGAGTCATCTTACTAAATCTACTGAGCACACTTACCATGTGTTTTCCCAAGGCATCCCGTGGAGTGCGCCTTGGGGAGACCTCACGTGCCATTTATACGTGGTTGTCAAATACATGCCTTATCTACAGTATGTCCATATTGCTTTGAGCGGAGACCACCTTGTCAACATAACAAAACCAAATTTACAAACAAATATTGTGTCAATGATGCCCAATAAAATTCGTATTCACGTGCATTTGGCAGACCGGTCTAAAATCGTAGGAGTTGCGTTAAGCTGGCCACTCGACTTGAAAGAAGGCCTGTCTGTTGGAAACTTGGTTGGTTAAAATGCTGGGACACACAAATGACGTGCAAGTCGAAATGGAAACCTCATCCTTTATCTGGATGATTTCAAATGCATAAGTTCATGTGGTGGATGTCAGAAACGCGCTCTACTTGTAGCAGAGTAATTGTCATTCAGATATTGTGCACAGAGTCGGCTAACTCCTCCTGATTTACAGTAGACCAACCTGTAATATGGTAAACTGCAAAATAGAAAGATGGATGCTAGGTCTCAAATGGCGCTTCAGGCACTATGTTTCAGTGCGTCTGGCGATTACGCACTGAAACAAGGTTCCCGAAGTGTGCCCCATTTGAGACTCAGCGAGTGTTTTCATAGATGTCCCTTGAGAGCAAATCTGTCTGTGTTGTTGTGCGTCCGCTTGCATCCAGTTCAACACAAGTGAATTGTTGCAGGAAGGACCTCGTTAAATCAGAGCTCTGGCAACTTGTGGTGAATTCAAATAAACTTTGGAGTGGCTTAACGCCCATTCCGTGGCTCCGTTGATGTCAGGCTTTATGTGGTTGCTTATCTCCTCACCCCATGCGACCTGAACACCTTCCAAAATGTCTCCTTTACATCTTCAACGAGGAGTTTCCCCGAATAAGCGCCACTATTAGGCGTTAGCCAATGGCTATTCATATACGACTGCGGCCTACAGCTACAGTTAACCTACGCACTCGTGGTTCCACCAGTAAATTATGATGTTCACGTGTCCCTGTGTTATAAGGGTTTGCACTGTAGGCCTACATCTAACCTGCCATTAGACATATCTACAAATTTTGATTTACCATTTTGAGTCTCTGTAGCCTGTTTGCATACACTGACGCATACCGTACAAAAACTAGAAATAACATATAGGCCTAATTATGCCATTTCCTAATTCTTTCAATAATTACAACTGTGAATGTCCAGTGGTAGGCTACTGCAACACCTGTTTGTGTGGTGACTATGGAGATGACAAAACTAGTGGTTTGGTGGCGAACAAACTGAGTGTCTCTCCACCGTCTGCTCCTGCAAAGAATGACCACCAAGACAAGTGTACCCCTAACAGCCATGCCTGCTGACATGAGCGCTGAACCAGAAACGCAACTGGGTGAACCTGGTGTGCAAAGACACTGAATGCGCTTGCGGGGCTAAGCTAATGCTAGCAAGTACCGTAATCAAGCCATCTCCCTGGAGTGAAATGTCAGACTGGAGGTAGTGGACGGTTTGGTCGGTCGACTCTCCATTCATTTAGGATTCATTGTGTATTTCGAAAGGTGTTAAATGGTTGGATCATTAGTTCGATTGTAATTAACACTTTACTCTTGAATATTAGTTAATTTTAGACTAAAAAAAACCTCAACTAAAATTACTTTGCCCGTGACTTGTGTTGAAGTTTATGGACTATGGAAATTCGCGTACTAAATAGTGTATCAGGGTTCACTCTGTGGTCATTATCATCGCGCAGACTATGGATCTTTCAGATTTTACAGCTTAACGCTATTCATGTGAACTACAACACCATCCTCTGTAACGCACACCACACACAGACCACTCTAGAGGGCTCCAGGGTCAACATATTCCCCATTTGAAGCGCAATGACATTATGGTTATGAAGTTTGGCATGGGGGGCGGAGATGCAGAGTCAATCAAAGGGACCTGGTGAGGTCAACGCTATTAAAGGGACACAGGTCAATCATAGTGCATACCTGGACATAAAGTCGGGGTCAAAGGCTGGCTGGCTACTACACAGCTCACGATATATTCAGTTCACAAACTGGCTGGCCTCAAGGAGAGAGAGAGAGAGAGAGAGAGAGAGAGAGAGAGAGAGAGAGAGAGAGAGAGAGAGAGAGAGAGAGAGAGACCTACGTCCGACCCAGAGTCCGCGTTGTGAAAGACAGCCATGACATCATAAATCGTAAAGGGCTTTGAGGGAGTGATCGTGAGGCCATATCTTTAAGGTGTTAACTGCGGTTGTATAAATAAACGAGCTGTTATTTTAGGCTCCATTACGCGTCAGCTCCCCTCACAAGACGGCTATTTAAGTACCAAGTGTCACCATATATTTTACCAACTTAACTATGCGCGACCGCGGAGTGCGTCTTTCCACTAACGAATATCAGCTCATTGCCAGCATTGCGCACGGGACAGGCGGTTGGCGCTCGAGCTGTCTACCATGAAAATCGTTCAAGCAGGTAGGACGGGGGCTGATTCGGAAGTACTATGCGGAGGTCAGACGGAAGAGTCTCATGTTTACTGATAAGACGGCAGATCGTTTTTGCAGGACATTGTTGGTTACGTCGACCTTTAGGCTATCCATGTAGGCTAAATGATGTAAGGATGCTCACTGTGGAATTAGGTACTACACTGCTGCGCAGAACCACAGCATCAATACATAACCCAACTTTCATACAATCCAGTTTGACTGTCCATCTTATCGAATAGTTTTAGGCTGTATAAGGGAAGATGCGCAAGGATGTATCTGTGGGGATGCGGCTTGGCGCGGGGGCAATACCCTTTGCTGATCAAAATGTGGTTTTGAAAGTAGTGATGTTGGTGCCGATAGGCACAATTCCTATCAGCCATATTATTTGGGTACAAAATGGACTTCAGTAAATACCCCCTGTATTAGCCTACATGTTTGTGCGCCATTAGGTTATTGTACTGCATGGTGCTTGCATTGTCTGTGGTGGGAATGAGGGAAAGTGTGGCACCCTACTGATTTTTGTCCTTGCTGTTTGCAGAGCCTGGCAGTCGGGGTTATGGATTTTAACCTTCTTGGCGACAGCGAGGCCCGAAGCCCGGCTCTGTCCCTCTCGGACTCGGGGACTCCTCAGCATGACCCAGGCTGCAAGGGACAGGACAATAGCGGTTAGTCCTCATCATTTCATTAGCAATTAACATCCAAATTACTTTATCATAATACTACTACTACTACTACTACTACTACTACTACTACTAATAATAATAATAATAATAATAATAATAATAATACTACTACTACTAATAATAATAATAACAATAATAATACTAGCCTACAAAAACAACACATTTTAATTACAATAATCATAATTTCACTGCATATTTCCATGTGATGATAACTGCTAAATAGAGGCTTGAACATCCCTATTATTAAACAAAAATGCCCGTTAAGCCTATTCATTTAATTATGACAATGACCTTACACAATGAATACACATTTGCTGTATTGCTGTCTAGGTCAATATGACCAGTTTCATTCATGCGCGCATAGGCCTATCTTATTGCATAAAACTTGCAGGCATACATTTCATGGGTAGCATCACTGATCGATTCCTCTCGCTTTCCTTTCAACCATATTAAAACGTCTAAGAGCGAGCAGATATACATGCAATGATTCCACAGCTGCCAGCATGAAATAACAAGCGCCTTCGTTTAAAATGGAAACTTTTTGTGTTTTATACGTTCCTCTATTTAAAACAGTAGGTCTGTATTTTCTTAAGCGATTGCATTTATAACTGCATACAAAACTAAACATATTTTAGTTTATAGGTTTTTTTCCTCCTCACAAGAGGAAACTGAAATAGGGGGGTCGTTTTGAAGCCTTAATGCCTTGCGTTCGACAGCCAAATGTGTTCACCCGCCTTAAGAACTGTCTATCTCTGTGACAAATGAGGACGATGGGGAAGAAAAGGCAAACATTTATGAAGTTCGTGCGAACTAGCAGACAGCGTGTCAGGCGGTGGGGCGGCAGCGTTCAGACCTCGCAAGTGTGACTAATGTAAACTTACTACAGACAGTAGAGGTAGGGAGCAGAGCGGGGCTTATAGGACATCGCCAGAATGCGCACCGAGGATTAGATATTACCGCCCAGGAATGATAACGAGCTACATTGGCCAAATATTACGGGCTCATAAAATCGCGCCTTTCCAAGGCACACTCTGAGAGCCATCTACATTCTCTTTATTTACCTTTTCTCCGACATCAGTGAACATGCGTTTCTGGAGCCGCGGTTACTCAGTAGTGTAACATCAGGGAATAGGAGACAAAGCTGTGAGTGAATAGTCTACCAACGTTGTAGAAATAGTCATCTCGTGAAATAGCCTACATTGAAAAGAATCGTTTAAATCCATTTTTGGTAGCGTAATATTTTGAATTAATTCCGCCTGACGAAACTTGACCCTACATGGACAGCCCAAATATGCCTAGACTGGAAGCTATTCTTTTGTTGCTGTTTTGTTTTCATTTGTTTTGTATAAGAAACCCCACGGTGGGGGCACGTGGAGCACCTTCATAGTAGGCTATGTCAAACTGCTTAGCTTGCCCCCAGCATAATAAATACTGATGGCTTAGAATAAACATCACCACAGAGGTGGTCAAAGCTGCTTCCTTCAGTGATCATTTATTTGCGTCATGGAGCAGCTTTGCACATTCATTCACTCAAACATATCAGGAAAATTAAACCTTGTTGCGTAATAAAACGTAATAAAATATTAGCATACGATAGAGGATAATGAGATATAAAACGACTAAGAGAACTAGGCTATTCAAACTGCAGGGGCGCAAAAAGCCACTTGTGGACGCGTGGCTCGGGGGATAACCTGTCACGCCAAGAGGACAACTCGAGAACCGCGTGCTGATAAATTCAGATTTAATTACCCCAAGGCCAACTGCCTGACTTCTCGCGCTCGTAAATCCTGAGGCATAACGAGACGCCGCACGCTCCTGACACCCAGTTCAACACAAACCCGACTGCGAGGCATCAAAGGAATCCAAAAGAAACGCTTGGCGCTGAAAATACGCGGAGACCCCACGCACGCCATACAGACAATAATGGACACTTTTAATGACATTAAATTCCGTGCGCTTTATTTGCAATTAAATATTCAAGACTTCCTTTTCATCACGTTGGGTGCTATACCTTAACGTAGGCCTATAATTGCTTTAAATTGTTATTTCGATTATATTAAATTCCAGATAAATTATAAAATGACATTAGGCCTAAATAATAATCTGCCTAAATACACGGGAGGCTATACTGCTCATCTGCCTAAGTTTTAACTTTTTAACAAAGACTTGGAATGGAATAATAATTAACAATTAATCATAAATGCTATTGTTTTATGTCTGTATAGGCCTATTGCAAAGATTTAGTGAAAAAAAAATGATTTCAACAGCTTTACAGATGAAATACCCGAAATATAAAATTTGACTTAAAAAAAAAGAAATGAATAAGGACCTATTCACTCACTGTGCGATTTGGAAGTGTTAAAACACACACACACACACACACACACACACACACACACACACACACACACACACACACACACACACACACACACACACACACACACACAGTACACGTCCAGATACATTGTCCACATTTTGCACAATAAGCCAACAGACTCCTCAGTTATTTTGAAGTAAGCTTTCGTCAAGTGCAGATCATTTCAGCAAGCTCCATAATAGACATAAATGAATGCCTATGTGTCTATGCATGTCATTGCCCCTGTACCTTAACAATGCATGAGCAGCAAAGGCCTGAGCAGAGTCTATAAGTCATGGTAAGACCAGAAGCCACGGCTAAGTAAGGAGGCTGAGGCAGCCTGCCGTGTCAGCTGGGCTGTGGAGTCTGGGTGTTGCTATATAGGCAGCAAAGTATGTGTACATCTTGCAGCGTTAATTCAACACTAAGAGAGTATGTCCAACACTAAGGGTGTCAAATCAGACTCTCTAAGAGTTAAGAGTTAACTGGGTAAAATAGGGGCTACTGTGTGATAGTTCAGAGGAACAGATGTTTGCACATCCCACCCGATGGGCCAGGTGCAGGACAATAAAAGCAATAATCCAAGTGAAAAAGAATAAAGTCCGCAATACTGCTCGTCTTCTGTGATTATTTAATTGAGCGCAACATTTCGACCTTCAGGTCTTCATCAGGCAAAATAATCACAGAAGACAAGCAGTGTTGCGGACTATTCTTTTTCACTTGGGCTACTGTGTGATAGGTCTGGCCGGCTGGATGGGTCTCCCCGAGAGGCTCATCGTTTAGAGGCTCTGGGTGAGAGTTAAGCCCTGGCCAAACAGCTCCAGACTCGCCCTGCCTGCCTGCCTGCCTGCCTGCCTGCCACCGCCTCTCCTCGTCTCATCTCATCCACAGGGGATTATCCTTGCCGGCTAATTTCTGCCGCTCTGTGGGGTCTGCAATTTGCCAAAGCAGGCAGGGGAGGATTTCTCTCCCAGACCAGACATAACAAATGCTCTTCGGTTAGAGGCCTGCCCTGCCTGCCTGCTTGTGCCTCTCCTCCTAAGCCTGCTACTGTGGTTGAAGGTGTGGCGGTGTCATATGAGTGAAGGTGATGGGGTGTTTCTGGGGCGGGTGTTGTTGGGGTCTCACCCTTCTGTTACCTGTGGCATTATTGATTATTTTTATCACAGGGTGCAGCAGTGATACAGTTGACCAATAGGGCATTTAGCGTACACACTCACACACACACAACATACACACACAAACAGTGAGGGATTTGATGAGCCGTGATTTTGTTATTTACCTGCATACACGACCTGGGGCTGGAGCCAGCAGAGAGAATGTGGCATTTCACACACAAGCACATCAAATAGTATCTGAATAAAGGAGATCTGTATCTGTTTGTGCAAGCTTAGTGTTTGAACAAAAGACTTTTTTTCATGGCACTTGGCAAGAAACTTCACTGCACTACTAAGTACTGGTGTGAAATCTGTCCACCTCCCCTTACATTTCTCTTGATGAATAGCAAATCTTTGTCTTTTCACCACTCCTTTTCTGACAACTCAGCATTTCTCTCTCTCTCTCTCTCTCTCTCTCTCTCTCTCTCTCTCTCTCTCTCTCTCTCTCTCTCTCTCTATTGCTGTGGTCTGTGCGTCTATCTAAACATACCGTCTAATAAGCCTCACACTCACTTTGTCTCCCTCTCCATCTCATCTCTCCCTGTCTCATTCCTCTCCTTCTCTCTCTCTCTCTCTCTCTCTCTCTCTCTCTCTCTCTCTCTCTCTCTCCATCTCTCGCTCTGTCTATTTCTCTCTCTTAGACAATGAGAAGTCGCATCAGAACCAGACGGACGAGTCCAACGCGGAGGACGGCAGCCTGAAGAAGAAGCAGCGGCGGCAGCGTACGCACTTCACCAGCCAGCAGCTGCAGGAGCTGGAGGCCACCTTCCAGCGCAACCGCTACCCCGACATGAGCACCCGCGAGGAGATCGCTGTCTGGACCAACCTTACAGAGGCCAGGGTCCGGGTCAGTACCACCTACCTGCCTGCCTATATACTACTATATTCATTTACTGTCTGAACCAATCTCACCGAGGCCAGGGTCCGGGTCAGTACCACCTGCCTATGTAGGCCTATGTAGCCTATACTATGTACTACCTATGTACATTTACTCTCTCTTTACTGGACCAATCTCATCGATGCCAGGGTCCGGGTCAGTACCACCTGCCTATGTAGGCCTACTATATGTAGCCTATACTATGTACTACCTATGTACATTTACTCTCTCTTTACTACTAGGGTCCGGGTCAGTACCACCTACCTGCCTGCCTATATACTGCATAACGTGTACATTTACCCTGTCTGGACCAACCTCATCGAGGCCAGGGTCCGGGTCAGTACCACCTGTCCTATTTGTAACCTACCACAGGAATATGCATTGTGAATTTACACTGACTGAACTGGACCTGGATCTCAACGATGCCAGGGTCCCGAATCAGTACCAGCTACCTATATAGTGTATACATTTCTTTCATTCTTGACCAACCTCACTGAAGCCAGTGTCCACGTCAGTACCACCAAGGCCTACTTGCCTATACTGTAGAAATACTGTGCATTTACTCTGCCTGGACAACCTCGTGGAGGCCAGAGTCCCCTCTCATGCCTGTCCAGCTACCTAACTACTGTGTACGCATCTATACATTTACCCTGCCCAACCTCGCCTAGGTTGGTGCCAGAGTCTGGGTGAGTGCCTGCCTAAACACCTATGCAGGTAGACAGCTACTATGACTGGACAACCCTCAGTGACCTCAGTCAGAGTGAGAGTCAGAGTTAGTTCAGCCTGCCTGTCCGTCTGTCTGTCTGTCTATCTATCTACTCTGTCCGGACAAATCTCAATAAGGCCAGAATGTGGTCTTCCTGCAGTCTATCTGTCTGTCTGTCTGTCTGTCTGTTCCATTGGGACTAGCCTCACAGAGTCCAGACTCAGGGTGAGTGGTGTGACATGTCTGTCTGTCTGTCTGTCTGTCTGTCTGTCTCTCTCTCTCTCTGTCTGTCTGTCTCTCTCTGGACCCAGGTCAGGATAAAGCCTTGTCTCTGTCCATCTATATATCAGAGTCTGATCCCACCTCAGAATGGCCAGAATGAGGGTGACTGGTTTTGAAGTCTGTCAACAGGCAATACATGTACTTTTTTTGGTCACCACTGAGTTTAGACGGACCTGTCAACCCAGATGAGTGGAGCCAGGATGAGAGGCCTCTTTATCAACTTAACAGGCGCCACATAAATCTCATAAGGATCTAGTAACTAATTGGGACTGTGGAACTTCACCAACATCTTGTTTGGGTGTGTGGTAACTAAAAGCATTTTCACACTTGGTCCCTTTCAGCAATTTGAGCGAACCCAGACTTGTGACTTGGGGCCTTTCCCATTTGTAATTTCTACCCCTACCCCTATGCCTTCCCCATGCCCCGCGTGCTTTCAAATGAAGCTGTAAGGTGTAGGGCTTGAAACGCAACCTGTACGAATTGAGTTACCCCTTCAACAATCAGGGAATGACACTCACAGCTGTCACTAATTCCATGCATTAGATTAACGTTAATAGCAATTTTTTATATGTGCGTTTCACGGAGAAAAGAGCCATCACACATTAGGACAATGTTAAACGTAGTACAATGGAATAATTATTACCACTTTAAAACCGTCAATTGCGGCGAAAATGCTTTAACTGTGCTGTGTGCTGTTGTGGATGCCGCGGCTTGCCGCCAATTTTTAAATGCATTGGCAATTCATTCAGGGAAATCTATTGTAGCCCTCCGTCGTGGAGTGTGGTGTCGGAAAATCTCCGTTCGGAGGGGTGGAAAGCCCTTCACCGTACCCCTACCCCTCTGTCTGAACGTGAATCGAGACGCCACTACCCCTACACGTGGACGCGCAGAACAGAGGGGAAGGGCAAAGGCGTAGGACTAAGGGGTGTAATGGGATTTACCGTAATTGTAACCAGACCACTTTCAATCGAACCAGACCTTTGTTGACGTGGTCTCAGTATGGTTCACTTAAGAGTCCTGACAAGTTACACCTGTGACTAGGTATAATCGCCCAAGGAGAGCTCTAGAGGACCGGGTGTTATCAAAAAGAGGACTGAAACCCCATAAAGGCCTAAGGAGACCAGAAAGAGCAGTCGGTTCTTTTTGTAATGCACTCACAATAAAAACAAAAACAGAACAGAACAGAGTCCTTTTGCTGTCAGTTCACTTTTTGGACAATTTAAAGAGGACTGAGTTTGATTCACTTAAAGGGCACTATATGTGAAAATGTCTTAAAACATAGTGATAAATAGAGCTAGAGCTTATATGTGCAGTTGTGTTGTGCCTACAGTAACTGGAGTTTAAATGGGAGTGAGAGCCTTCTGGATCTAGACCTCCTCCCATCAAAGATACAGCCATCTGGAACATGTAAGTGATGTAGAGACTGTAGATAACTGTGTGCACTAAGCAGTATTACGTACGTTAATGCTTGTGCACAAAAGCAATATTGTATAGCCTAACGTATAGGCTATAAATGTGTGTGGGCACTGAAGCAATATGTGCGGATGAGTTGCTTGTAAGGTAGCATTAAACAGGTTTTCACAGCAGTGTGGTGACAGACTAACATCAGTGTAACATTACGGTGCATCTTATATAAAGGTCTGTTTGCATAATCAGCATATTGTGAAATAATCTCAAAGCCACGTGGCGGGTACTGTTCACTACACTTTTGACAGGTTAGATTGTTTGAAAAGCAGGATTTGTGTTTAGTCTAGTGGCATGTGTTTGACATGAGGGGAGGTAAATCCTACTAAAAGTGTAAAATTGCAAAATTTGAGTTGTTTCCAGGCTTGCTCTAAAAGCAGTGGATAACTTTAGATCGGGAGTTCACTTTAATAACCTGTATACAGTAGGTCGAGGTTACTGCAGCATTTACTGAAGCTTTTTTTCCCCAAATGTGCATGTTGTAGTTGTCATTTTAGTTAAGTTCTGTTACAGTTAAATGGCTGGAAGTATCAGTTGTTTTGTGCTGCATTTTAATTTACACTTCAGAAAGTTTATGGCTGCTTTTCCCAATTTTTCTGTTTGATGTTGTGTTGACACCTATTGGCACCAAATGCTAGATTTTGTGGATGTGCATATAATTTCTCAGTTTTTAAGCAATAGCACACCACATATTTTTCCAAACTAATCTCTGTGAATTGGCTACACCAAATTACATGATTTATTCTTCAGATATGTTTGTCAACTTCGAGTATCAATGAAAACAACTTTAGTAGTCTCTAAGATTCATCGCACCCTCTCTTAGGTAGGCCTACTTGCGGACTTTCCGTATAATGAAAAACAAATTCAAAGAAAAAATGTCTCTGTTTCACTTTATTTGTGATTCAGTGTTTGTTTAATTGGACACAAAGCAATTAAATCAAATGATTAATTCATTTCCACACAGAATGGAATGTTATCTGCATTTTGAATCAAATTGGATTTAATCAGTATGTGCGTTATGGCAATGCATGCCAATTGGGGTGGATAGAATATTGCAGTAATAGTCACTTTAGGTAGACTGTACGTCATCTTATCTATTGCCATGTTTTTTTAGCGTGGGTGGTGGGGTCATATTGGCTTCAGAAATGGACACATCATTTGCTCTCAGAGTTACGGCCTGATGGAGATGTACAACCGCATTTCTACAAATGATGGTCATGTGTGTCCATTGCACACCCGATGTGTTTCAATCCTTTATTCCCTGCATTTACAACCCTCTCTTTGTGCCCTTCTCTTCTCGAACACTCTTCCCCTTTTTGCATTTCTTCTACTCTCTTCTATGGCAAGTTCTTCTCAATTTCACTTCTTCTCCACTTTTCTCCTCATATCTTCTTTTCTCTACTTCTCGCTTCTGCTCCCCAGCTGGCTCCCCAATGGTGGCGATGTGTTTCTCTCTGCACAGACAGAATGTGCTCAGGGTAGATGATGCTGCTCCCCCCCTCACACACACATTACATTAGGGGGCTGGTGCCTCTCCAGCGGCTGGATTAGGATAGGGTGGATAGATGCATGGATGGATGAGGTCTCCACACCACATGACAGCTCTGTGGGACGTGCAGGGTGGGTGCACAGCTAGCTGACACAAAACTCTGGGCAGCAGGGCCCAGGACACCAGGCATCCAGTACCCAGTACCCGGCGGCCCACCACAACCAGGATCCGCCCTTATGGCACTGCACCATACTGGGGGGCTGGTCTGGGCATAGCAGGGCCCTAATCTGGACTCTGGTGCTCTGGTGCTCTGGGCTCACACTCGTTGGTGTCCTCCAGTCAGCTGCACTTTTGCCTAAGCTCCATGTAAAACAGCTTAAGCCCCCCTCAGCCCGGGTGACATTACGTGTTACCAACTGTTGCAGTCTCTCCTTCACGGGCTATCACTGAGCTGCGAAAACGAGAGAGAGAGGAGAAAAAAAATTGACGAGGCGGCCACTCCACTCATTCCTGGAGAGGAGAGGAGAGGAGAGGAGTGGAGAGGAGAGGAGAGGAGACGGGTGGAGGGATTTCAGGCTCCCCCCCAAAAAGCCTCCACTGTGAAAATATGAATGTCTTGGCAGCGTCCTTTCTCAGATAGCTCATGTCATGGTTCATCAGGGTGATGTGTTGTGGCGAGGGCTGTGTGTGTGTGTGGGGGGGGGATGACACAGAAGAGGCTTTCTGTCTGTGGAGCTTTAGGTGTGAAGATGGCAGTCTGTTGAGCTCTTCACAGTAAATTCAGCAGTGTCAATTCGACACTTTAGAGAGGAGGATCATCTAGAAGAGTGTTCAATTTCACTCTATGGGTTGAATTCACACTGGAAATGTCCTGTGTGCTGTGCAGAAAAGATGGCTCTCGTCTTTGTTTTTGCTTTTCTTTCTTGCTATCGATATTCCGCTGTACTCGTGTCCTTCGACGGCCTTCACTGTCCCTAGAACTCTACTTGTTTTTTTTTTCTTCTCGTTACTCACTCTTTTCATCTTCATTTGGACATGGTGCAGTTGCGGTCACTGCTAGTTACACTGATCATTACCTAGGCAAACATCACTTATACAAATGGCAAAAAAGCACAATCCTTTGTTCTAGCAACGTCTACTTTGAGCCCTGAGGTGCTCTCTCTGTCCCGCTAATAAACACACACACACGCATGCACACACACGCACACACACACGCACTACGGCTGTAACGATACACTCAACTCACGCTCCGGTTTGTATCACGATTCATGACCTACAGTTCGATACACCCCATGATTTCATATTTGCCAACATTATACATTTTATGAATAAAAACTATGATAGTTTATAGGTTACAAGAGAATAGGTTACAAGAGGCTACTAATATATATATTTTTTAAGTTTCTATATAATAATGATAATACTAGGAAGCACTATCACTTCATATCATGTGGTTGTTTTCTGGGCAGATAGGTATCAAAATGTTAAAAGGGCATATCACGATACTGCCTCCCTGTATCGCGATACAGTATCGTGACTCTGTGTATCACAATTTATCTGTTCGATACAATATCGTTACAGCCCTAACACGCACGCACGCTGTATATGTACATGTACATTCAGTCACATAGCTTGCTCATGCGCACAGCTTACACACAAACATACAAACACACACACACACTGTTCATGGGCAGGTGAATACACAACTTAGTGAATGACAATAAAACTACAACTCCACCCCACTACTACCACCACCCTTTCCCCTCTAACGCCCCCCTCCCCTCCCAACACATACACACACACACACACACACAACACACACCCAACACACACACACACACACACACAGACACGCACTCGCCCCCCGGCAGCCTCTTGTCTCCAGCCCGCCTCCCCTTGCGGTTGGCAACTAATGCATCACAGCACTGCTGCCCGGTGTTAGAGGAAAGGTCACATAGCATGCAGTCTTGGTTGTTATTTTGAAAGAACAACAGCAGATTGGACAGACGCCCTATGGCCTCTGTGTGTGTGTGTGTGTGTGTGTGTGTGTGTGTGTGTGTGTGTGTGTGTGTGTGTGTGTGTGTGTGTGTGTGTGTGTGTGTGTGTGTGTGTGTGTGAGTGTGTGTGTGTGTGTGTGTGTGTGTGTGTGTTTGTGTGAGTGGTGGCCCCATGAACCATGCGTGGTGGAGACTAATCCCCTTGACTGGACCCCATTGCTACGCTGTGCTGCGCCGCATAGGCCGCATGCCTTCCCTCTGTCATGTTGATTTATGCAATTGGGAGAGTATGCCGTCCCTGCCGCGGAGATCCAAATGCTAAATCATATGCCAAACCAGCACTACCACCACCACCAAACACCACCACGCACCACCACCATAGCAACTGCCCCAGCAACCACAGTGAGGGGTCTATCTAACATACGCTGGGGGTCAGACCACACTAAATCTTGCACTACCAACCACCACCAACAACAACTACCACCTCACACTGCCATTCATAGCAACTGCCACAGCAACCACAGTGAGAGGTCCATCCAACACACACTGGGGTTGAGAGGGGGGTGGCAGACTACACTAAAAAACGCACTACTAACCACCACCACCACCACCACCACTCATTCCACCATCCCCACTCATAACAACTGCAACTTCAGACGCATCCAGGGGTCCGATCAAACACACACTGGGACTCAGAGGGGGCAACATTTTTAAAAATTTAACTGGGACCGGAGAAGATTATACTGAAAGGCTACTGGGCTCTCACTTGGGTCTTGAGTCTACCAACTACAGTATAATCTTCCACAATACCAGTAGCGGCGGTAGCAGTCATGGCCAATCTAGCCGCTTAATGCGCGCCGTACCTCCAGTGGGACGCTGTAATAGAAATTGAAAGTTAACTACCATAGTACTACAATACTATGACATGAAACAGGGCATTTAGTAATGCACTACGACTTGGTCATTGCCATTCTGGTAACAGCAAATTTATAACGATGTGTCTTAATGGGCTATGGGGACAGGGGGACTTTCGAGTGCAGGCCAGGGTACAGACAGTCAGACCACACAACACGGCTACTGGGTTCCCTCGCTTGCCTCTTAAACCCCTCTGCCTCTTGCACTCTCTAAGATGGCATGCAAGTGCTCTCTTTAGAGTGGCCCCCAGGGCCGTATTACACCTAATGCACAGGCTAGATACGGTCGCAGCTTAGGGGTCCCCCCCTGCCAGCCAGGGGGGCCCTGAATGGCCAAAAGTGGAAAAGAGGCAGAATTGTGAAAAGCTGCAATAGTGAAAAATGAATCTGTCATGTTGTAGACATGTTATCTTTAATTCATAGCTCCTAATTAAGACACTGTCACTGTGTGAATTTGTTGGCAAATTTGCCTTCCAGGGGGCCCAAAGCGACCTGTAGCCTAGGGGTCCCAAGCTATGTTAGTCCGGCCCTGGTGGCCACGTATGAGTGATGTGGAGTAGAGAGATGCCACTACTATTGTCTTTTATCTTTAACTCTCATCTCCTACTACAGTATGTACTGTATATGTAGGACTGTACACTAAAAAGAGATCGGGATGAGATCAAATTAATTGAAAACTGCAGGGGCCTAATAAAAGCGGTTTTCAATTGCACCAGGCTCTCTTTAGGAAAGTTTATGACAAGTTTATCTAGGTAGCAGTACATTCTGGCTCGTGGAATGTCATTTATTCAAACACAGACGACAATACATACAATATATATTTTTTAGAATGTATTTGTATTGAACAAACACCTTCTTCATCCAAAGCAATTCGCCATGTTAGAGCATGAGAAGCTGACATTATAAATAACAGTCAGAAACATTTGAATGCATTTTCATGCATCCCATTCATGTGTCTCATCATACTGTATGTATACCCGTGCAGTACGGTACATATGTGGTTTGGTCACAGCTTATATTGAGCCTCTCACGTACAGGAGATGACATCGGCGATATCATCCATATATCCATTCAATGTGTCCGTCTCGTCTCGTCTCGTGTCCTCTCATCTCTTCTATTCTGTTCTGTTCCGTTTCCCTCAAGGTGAAATTGCTCACCTCTAAATCTCGTACAAGCATTCAATCCCCGTTTTGATAGTCAAATACTTCCAAGAAACAGAAATGGTGTGTGTGTGTGTGTGTGTGTGTGTGTGTGTGTGTGTGTGTGTGTGTGTGTGTGTGTGTGTGTGTGTGTGTGTGCATGCCTGCGCGCGTCCTTGTGTTTTCTTGTCTTTGTGTGTGTGTGTGTGTGTGTGTGTGTGTGTGTGTGTGTGTGTGTGTGTGTGTGAGCATTGCCTCTGGGCTTTCACTGCTGTGGTAGATTACTTATCAGTTGGAGGTTGACACTTCAATCAAACACACGCGCGTACAGCAATTTGCTTTTTAAATATTCGTGTACTGGTTTCAGTTAAGTTTTGCATACAAGATTGTGCATTGTTATCTGTGATCTATGCTTCTAAATGTTTGTAGTTTGGAATATATTGAATTACATGTGATCTACCTGCAAGCTAATGTGTAAACCATGTGTAAACCAATTGTGTGTGTGTGTGTGTGTGTGTGTGTGTGTGTGTGTGTGTGTGTGTGTGTGTGTGTGTGTGTGTGTGTGTGTGTGTGTGTGTGTGTGTGTGTGTGTGTGTGTGTGTGTGTGTGTGTGTGTGTGTTTTGAGAAAGTACATATGGTTGCCCACATCACACCCAATTTGAATGAATGGTATCTGGCTTCAGTTCTTGTTTTGTTGTTTGTCAGCCAAATTTACAGCTTAACGTGCAGGATTAAAGAGAAAAGCATGGCTTAGAGTCAGACTGTGAATGTGACTTCAGAATAAAAGCATAAAAGGATAAAGCAGTGACAGATTTTTTTTGTTCTTCATTTTTAAAATCTGTGAAATATCTCAATAGCTTCTTTGACTTAAAATGTGCTGTCTTCTATATGTTAACATTTAACACAATAAAAGCTAATTTAAACTTTTTTGTCTTTTTTTAATGAAAAAAAACCCCACGTTTTTCCTATGGATTGTTCTTGAGGTTGTTTAAAAATAATGGTTATAAAAATAATAATTATAAAATATAATGTTATTATAATGGTTATTATAAAATATAAAAATTCAGAGGCTATTTCTGTTCAAAAGAGTTGAACACTGAAAATGTCAAACAGTCATTTGATACATAAAGTACCCACAGTGATTAAATCAATATTACTATTTAAAGATGCTTCATATAATTAGTATCCTCCCCTTATAATTGTTTATAATGCCGAGATAAATGGACTGTCGTTTATGTAAAAGTCCTCCAATTTACAAACAATGCCTTTAGGCCTTTTTTTACAAATGCACTTCCATCTTCTATTGTGTCTTTCTTAATCCACATATCCAGTTCTTCATGTAACGCTCTCCCCCTTTCTACGCCCCCAACTCTGTCTCTGTCTCTGTCCTCTCTCTCTCTCTCTCTCTCTTCCTCTCTCTCCGTCCCAGGTGTGGTTTAAGAACCGGCGGGCCAAGTGGCGCAAGCGCGAGCGCAACCAGCAGGCAGAGCTATGCAAGAACGGCTTCGGGGCGCAGTTCAACGGCCTGATGCAGCCGTACGAGGATGTGTACTCGGGCTACTCCTACAACAACTGGGCCGCCAAGGGCCTGGCCAGCAGCCCTCTCTCCGCCAAGAGCTTCCCCTTCTTCAACTCCATGAACGTGTCGCCGCTGTCGACGCAGCCCATGTTCTCCTCGCCGCCCTCCTCCCTGCAATCCATGAACATGGCCTCCGGCATGGTGTCCTCAGGGGGCGTGGTGACCGGCGTGCCCACCTCGGGCCTCAACAACCTGGGCAACCTCAACAACCTCAACGGGGTGGGGGTGGGCGGCCTGAACTCGGCGGCGGTGGCGGTGTCGGCGGCGACGACGTGTCCGTACGCGGCGGCGGCGGCTGCCTCGGCGGCGGGGCCCTACATGTACAGAGACACCTGCAACTCCAGCCTGGCCAGCCTGCGGCTCAAGGCCAAGCAGCACGCCAACTTCGCCGCCTACCCCACCGTGCAGAACCCCGTGTCCAACCTCAGCCCCTGCCAGTACGCGGTGGACCGGCCCGTATGAAGCAGCCCAACTCTAAGTCCCTGCCCCCTCTACACACCCGCCCCCCACCTCCCAAACACACACACACACACACACACACACACACATACACACAACCCCTGGCAGTACGCGGAGGACCGGCCCGTATGAAGTCCCCTCACTCTAAAGCCCTCCCACCCTATCTATACACTCCCAAAACACAACCCCCCACCCCGAAACATCCTGACACACTCATACAGACACTATTTTTCATACAGTACACACATGCCTATTATACACACACAGACCAAACTTATAAAACATACACACACACATATGCCCAAGAGTACGGCCTAGACCCATCTGTTCAACACACACACACACACACACACACACACACACACACACACACACACACACACACACACACACACACACACACACACACACACACACAGAAACCTCATTTCAGAAACCAATCAAGTCCATCAGAGCTGGCGAGAAAGCACAGGAGAACACTGGGACTGATCCTCAGCATCTTTTTCTCATTGGATGGTGCTACGTGGACGACGTGTTGGGAATAGACGGCGAAAAGCCAGAGGGAAAAACAAAGAACCCAAAAGCGGACGGAACGTGCTGAAAAAATGCAGTGAGACATTATGGTCCAAAACAGTCCAGCAGTCTGATGGTTCTCTACAGTCGGTTTTCGGGAATCTGAGTGTGGTTCCTGACATGGTCTACACTACACCTATTCTTGTGCAGTGCCTCATAAACTCAGGCAGTGAAAACAAATGAGAGAGCCTGAGAGCTGAGACCGAACCACGGCAAAGGCAAAAATAAACCTTCAACAGTCAAAACTGAAAACCGGTACCAAGACAGATGACTGAAGCATTAAGCCACATCCAATGGTACACCAAACCCCTTCCAAACTTCGCCAGCAAGAGGCCCAAGGGGATGTACATAATGAACTATCTGTTTTTTGTATGTGAACAACAAACAACAATAACAACAACAATGACAAACAAACAAACAAAGACAATGAGCAAAAAAAGTGAGACCTTTCACAATCGAATAGTACTTTGAAGATGAGACGAGCATGTTCATCAAGAGCTGAACCTAGACGGGAGCGCTTGGCTCAGCTCGGATCTCCTCTAGGAATTTTAATCTTTGTTATGAATTCCATTCACCCTAGGCCAAAGGTGAAAGGTCAGGGGTCGCTGTCAGAAGGAAGATGAAACTTAGCAGCGAATAGAGTCGGAGGCAAGATAAATAACCAGCGACAAGGTTCGAGAGAGACTCCATCCGAGAGTCTACCACATGTGGTACAGAAAGTCAGAGACGTTAGGGCATTTTCTTTTGGGGAAAGGAGGAACTGAAGTTTTTTTTTCTAAAAAAAAGCCATTGAATATATAGATTTGTGTGGTGTTTTCAAAAAAGGGAGTCTATAATTGTAAAATAATGTATGTAAGAGTGCAGTTGTTATAAAAAAAACAAGCTTTTTCTGGTGTAGCCTGCTTTGTCTCATTAAAAGAAAAGAATAAAAATGATTTGTTTTCTATGAATAACAAGTGTCTCCGCAAAGCCCTTGAAGACAAAAAAAACCCCTCTCGTCTTGTGATTGGTTGTTGTTTTTCCCCTGGTGAGTGACAAACGAGGTGAGCCCTTCCCATTATAGACATCATGTTCTCTCAGTGTTCCATCGCCGCCATAGCAACCCAAACCATGATCCATGACAACATTACGTAAAGGGGACAGAAGGTAGATGTGACGAGAGAGAGAGAGAGAGAGAGAGAGAGAGAGAGAGAGAGAGAGAACGAGAGAATGAGAGAGAGAGAGAATGAGAGAGAGATATGGAGATGAAGAGAAACATTGAGATAGTAAAAGAGGTATGGTAAGTGAGAACGAGATGTATAGTAGAGATAATTTATTGATCCCGAAGGAAATGAAAAGGACGTGTAAGAAGATATGGAGCACAAAGAAGGAAGTCCTAGAAAGAAGAGGGAAAAAGAGCAACAGAATGAGGAAAGAAGGAGGGAGGAGAGAAAGAGAGAGGGAGCGATAGCGCTAGCGAGTGGTTCCTGGGGGGGGATATAGATGTTCCCGCTGTCTCGTTACTGATCTGTTTGACCTACAGCGGTGCTGCGGCCTCCGCGGCACACACGGCGTTCTGTTCCGAGAGCGCTCCAGTAACACGACGGGCATTCCTGGTGCCATACCACTGAGGCCGGTGTGGTGTGGGGTGGGCATGGGCAAGTGGGCAGTGGGGGGACAGTGAGGGCACCATGCCAACCATTACGTAAGCCCTCTGTGGGCACACGGGCTCCAGCACGGGCGGTGGGTGGGCAGGCGGGCAGGCAGCAGTGCCCATCATCAGCAAGGGACGATGACAAGAGGGGACAAAGGGGTCAGTTGTTCCACGCCCAGCGAAAGGGACTTGGGTTTTCATTACATTGAATATTATGTATGGGGAGGGTGTGACTATACTGGGACCAGCAAACGCTGTCAGCATTGCTGCATGCAGTACTCAGAGGCGGACTTTCCATTAGGCAAACCTAGGCAACACTGGCGTAGCGCAAGTACTTCAGGCCCCCCTGCAAGGTTCCAAGAATGGCCCCCCGCACGAAAAAAGAGGGCCTAATATCATGTGGAGGGGGCCCGTTTCTTCAAATAAGGGCCCATGTGGGCCCCCTGCCTCATATGGGCCCCCCTGCTTCGCGGGGGCTGCCAGTGTATACTTTACGCTCCTGCTAGGCAACAGCCTACGGCCGGACCAAAGGTGTCCTCCATAGGGGCCCCTACTGTCACACCAGTCTCGGTAAAAACACAAAGAAGTAGGCTTGATCTTAATTTGTCACTTACAGCATGTAAAGTATCAAGTATTTATATATGAGAAACTCTAAAATAGCACCAAACAAATAATTTTTACGTTTATATAATGACTTTGAGGGCCTCATGCATATATTTTGCCTAGGGCCCCAAAATAGCTAGATCCAACCCTGGCAGTACTAAGGCATTGATTAAGTAATAAAGAGTATATAGCTCCCTTAACAAATGAATTCAGGTTTTTTTTAATTGTATGTAGGGTATAAGGTGGGAGCCTTTCGGATTATTTTGTTCTAGGCCCCGGCTAAAGCTGTCCGTGGCCCTGACCATCGGTAGCTAGGCTCTGCCTGGAGCCAAGAGCCATGTCGTGTCCCTCCTGGTCCTCTGCAGCAGAGGCAGAGCCAAGCCAGAGAGCCCTGTTTTATGGCCCTCCCGTTTGAAGCTAATCTACAGGCTCAACGCGCCCACATCAGTGACAGGCCTGTTTGTTAACCCCTTGCCTCTTACCATCCCCAAACCACCCCAAACACACCCACCCACACACACACACACACACACACACACACACACACACACACACACCAACAACTGACTCATTCACACTCGCTCTTGTCCTCACTCCAGGGGTTGGGTCAAATCTCAGAAAGACTAATCCTCTGCCGTTCACTGAATTTGCTGGGGTCAATTTGGGAAAGGGAGAAATTGCTGTGGTCATGTCACCAATGAACAACACTTCTTCTGCTCCCACAACTGTCACTACTACTCTTTGCTACTCTTTGGTCACTAACAGAGGTGTCAATCTCAGGTTCAGAAACTAAGATCCCTGCCACAAGTTTGTTCCAACCAGCCCTGGATCAGCTGATTTGATTTGAGTCCTCAAGTGAAGTTGCCTGTGTTGGAAGGAAACTCTGACAGGGTCACTGGACACCTCTGGTTACTCATACTCCACTATCTACTACTCCATTAAATTACATTACATTACATTACATTACACTTAGCTGACGCTTTTTATTGTAAGCGACTTACATATATTACCTCCACCAAGGAGGTTATGTTTTCGGTTGCGTTGGTTTATCTGTTTGTTTGACAGCAGGGTAACTCAAAGACGTATGCACCGATGTTGGTGTAACTGTATGGAGTTGCTGGAAATGACGAAAGGAACAAGTGATTACATTTTGGTGGTGATCCAGATCATGAACCGGAACCAGGATTTAAAAAAATATTCTTCACCATTACTAGCCTACAAATCTAGACGCCCCTAGTGACCACAAATTAAATTGCAGGACAGGGCGAATTTTGACATTCCAATTTCTAACTCTAATTCTAAAATAAAAATAAGGCATAACATAGTCAAATGTTCTCACAAACAGCTTCCTTGGTGGAGGTCTGCACTTTCTGAGTGCATTTATAGTTTATTATTATTATTACTACATTACATTACATTACATTGCATTTGGCAGACGCTTTATAACCAAAGCGACTTTCAACATTACACTTAGCTGCTTCAAGTACAGACTATCGGTTACAGACCCTGGAGCAGTGTGGGGTTGGGTGCCTTGATCAAGGGCACTTCAGCCATGGAGTGAGGTAGGGATTGGTAAGGTTGGGGTTTCAACCTGCAGCCCTCTGATCTAAATCTCCACTCAATTACTACAGTTGGGCTCTGTTTACATTAATTCACTTCAACATTTCGTCGTGTCAGCGTCTTGCAAACTATTTACATTTACACACTAAGTTTCTGTCCTCTCAATAAAAACCCTGTTTACAAACAAACACGTATCAGCTGATTCGCTAGTCTGTGCTAGCTGAAGTGAAGCACGCCTGTTTGTTTATCTTCCCAGCACTCAAGTCACATGACTAACCATAACAGCCCAGCGAATCAGGGAGGAGTACATCATAGTGATGTTGTCCAACCAGGACGAGTAGCTAGAGCTCAGCACTGCGGATCCTCGTTTCTCACCGTTTCTCAATGCCAAATCAGAATCGTATTTGAATGCATACGTGGGCTCTGGCGTCTTTAAATCCTTCCACCTATGAAGCCATTTTCCAGTATTTTAATGTAAATGGACAGTGCATCCGCGATAGAAACGATATAGAAACAGATTAATTAGCCTCGGACTTCTGCTCCTCGTCACCTCACTTCTACAATTATTACTATAACAAAGTACTACTGCTGCTCACTCATGCTCCTTGTATACTCATACTCATTTGCTTGCTCATACTGTTTCTACCACCACTACTACTACTCTATTGATATAGTAGTTACCTCTACTCCTCATCCTCTTCAAGCACTACTGCCGCTGCTGTTACTACTTCAAGAATATATTGTTCCTGCGACTACTACTACGTTTCACTACGACATTTCCTCCCTCCTTTCTTCTTCTTTAAATAGGTATCTGAAACTCAATCTCAAAAAGGGTTTTCGGGTGAGCTCATAAGTAGAAGTCTCCTATGGTATGCACTACACATAGAAAGCAAGACTATAATTTACAAAGGCCACCATTCCACAGAATATTGTCCGCGAGGAGACTTGAAATAGTGCTAGTGTGTGTGTGTGTGTGTGTGTGTGTGTGTGTGTGTGTGTGTGTGTGTGTGTGTGTGTGTGTGTGTGTGTGTGTGTGTGTGTGTGTGTGTGTGTGTGAGGGTGAGGGTGAGTGAGAGTGTGTGTCCGTGTCCATGTGTGTGTGTGTGCGCGCGCACGCGTGCCTGTGTGTGTGTGTGGTGTTGAGAGTTCTTGAGGAGAGTTGGGGGGGATGACTAATGGTGATCAGTGAGAGGGTCCTGAGGCCGACCTGCCCCAGTGGGGGACTTGGAGACTGTACACCAAGCGCGAACTGCGCGACCTGACGGGCAGAACTCATTATTTCCCTATGGAGGAAAGGCGAATAAAACTACCAGAGCGAATTCGCCAGGAGCGAAGCTTCTTGAGCGACCAGAGTGAATTTTGACGATTAAACTCAAGCTAATTCGCTATGACGCGGTTCTGCGAAAACCAATTGGAACGTTCATATCGACGAATGTCCCAAGCTGTCAAGACAGAGCTGTTATGTGATTAGCTGAATCAAACATGTCAATGCCGCGTCCAGAGCGGATAAAGCAAATTCATTGCGAAACTTCTTCAACCACCCCAGCTACCTGGGTTGCGTAGGTAGCGCCTGGTATACAGTACACGGGCCATTAGAGTGTGGTGTGTGTGGGAGAGAAAGATGACCGACTACTGTCTGTGAGCGTCCTCGGCTCAATAAGTCTGTGTGAATGTGTGTGTGTGTGTGTGTGTGTGTGTGTGTGTGTGTGTGTGTGTGTGTGTGTGTGTGTGTGTGTGTGTGTGTGTGTGTGTCTGCGTGTGTGCCTGTGTGTGTGTGTGTGTTTACTGTTTGTGTGTGATTTATGTATGACTTGTATGTACAATACTGTACATATGCACGTGTGTATGACTGTGTGTGTGTGTAATGATGCATTGGTATGTACGCAGTGTGTGTGTGTGTGTGTGTGTGTGTGTGTGTGTGTGTGTGTGTGTGTGTGTGTGTGTGTGTGTGTGTGTGTGTGTGTGTGTGTGTGTGTGTGTGTACAATGAATCATTGTATAATTGTCTGTGTGTGTGTTTGTATGTGTGTACTTGTATGGAATTGAGGGTAGGTCTGTACCTTTTTGTATGGGTATGTGGGTTAGTCCATTGACTTAAGTGTATATGTCCTTGTGTGCGAATGTAAGTATATGTTTTGTATGTGTGTGTTTTTGTATGTGAGCTAGGGATGATAACCGATAGCCGTTTAACCGGTGGTTGACCGAATCAACTTTAACCGCTTAGAACTTTTTAGCTGCCGGTTAAAAAAAAACCTCACTATTTTTACAGCTCCCGAATGCCAGCCAACGTCTGTTATTACTCTGCGTACAACATGTGTTATTGGTGTTGTAGTGTATGGGGCAGTATGATCTTTCAATATCTAAAAATGATAGCCTAAATGTAAGCATGAGCCATCCCATGGCGGAATTTATAAACAGCAACCGCAGCACAGAGCCCCAAAACCCTTATTCCGAAGTAGTGGTCAATAATTGGGGAAAATGTATAATACAAAGGGCACAAACTAACATTGTGTGACATTCTAAAATGGGGGCATAACTTAATTCACGAGGCAGACAAAGACGTGCGACAGGATCTTTAACCGACTTTAACCAACTTTAACCGGCTACTGAGGATCAGTAGTGGGTTAAGATTTTTTGTACATTTCACCATCCCTAATGTATGGGTTTTTGTATGTGTGTGTGTGTGTGTGTGTGTGTGTGTCTGTGTCTGTGTGTCTGTGTGTGTATGTGTGCCATGCGCATGGCATGTCTGAGTGTCTCTGCCACGTAGTGTGTGTGCGTGCACGCGCGCGTGTGTGTGTGTGCGCGCGTGTGTGTATGTGTATGTGTGTCTGCCACATGGCATGAGTGTGTGTGTCTTGGTGAAGTTAGCAGGGCAGAGCTGGATGCTGCTCCCTGCACCGTCTGAATCGATGCCTCAGTCGAGGGCAAACAGCCCTTGGTCCCCGATGTTTACCTCCGCACCCGCCGCCAGCTTGCCTGCCTGCCCACCACCCTCATCTGCCCACCAAACGCGCCGTCTTCCACCAAGCGTGGGCAGGGATAAAGCCCTCCAAACAACCCCCGCCCTCGTAACGACGACCTCTGAGAATTCCCTCCTTCCATCCCCTCCACCTGAGGAATCTATGTTTGTTTCCAAACATACACACACACACACACACACACACACACACACACACACACACACACACACACACACACACACACACACACACACACACACACACACACACACACACACACACACACACACACGCACTTTCCTCCCATCCCCACATACACGATTCAACTACACAACACTGTGTAAGGAACACAATACAATAAGTGATGTGTGACTGTGACATCCCAATGGCAAGACCACTTGCCTCACAAACACACCTGGAATCATAACAAAGAAAAACAAAAGACAGTTCTCTGCCCATCAGTGGAATTGTATTGCTGGTTTCTGTCTGAGCGATGGCAATAGTTCACAACTGTTGTTGCAATAGTTAAGAACGGCTAAATCCCTGGCATATTACACCCCCGCTTGTCAGCCAGAGAACTGCGTACACTTATTATGTGGTTTCTTGTCCAACTTTGCCTGTGTTTGCGAATGTGGCACTGGCACAGTAAAAGACGAAGGCTCAGTTGAAAAGTGAGTGGGAAGACTGATGCTTGAAAAACCCATGGGTGTTTTGTGAGCCAAGTCATGCACACTGTCAGACACACACACACACACACACACACACACACACACACACACACACACACACACACACACACACACACACACACACACACACACACACACACAGACACACAGACACACACACACACACAAAGCCCGCCGCTGTCAGGTGTGAGGTGTGTGTGTGTGTATGCGCAGGGACCAGGGAAAGGCTTTAGAGAGGATAGCCGTAGTATATACACTCGCAGACAGGAAGATGAGAGCTTGTTATAATTTCAGCCGTCACTAAAACCTCCTTGGGACCAATATCACTTAAATTACAGTCAACAACAGATTAGCTATGAGACAGCTAGCATCCGCTCCCGCCTTTCATCTGCTATAAATATCTGGCTAAGCCCCTCGGCTCCATACTCCTCAGCGCGGCCCACCATATAGCCCGGCACCCACAGAGCGCTAACTCGGCTCGCTCTGACGATAACCACACGGCGTGACATAAAATGGGGGAAAATATCATTTTTTTGTGTAACGTTTTTTTATTCCTGATGTTTCTTTAAAATTTTTTCCTTGACATAAATGGAAGCATTACTGAAGGTGGGAGTTGGTTTGCAGGCAGATAAAGAGGGTAAGTGTGGTCTCTGATGATGAGATAGTGGTTGTCAACTGGACAGATACGACTGAGGACAGGAATACAGCTGCCAGATCTAGGCCAGATCAGAGACGAAGCATGGAGTGTGTGTGTGTGTGTGTGTGTGTGTGCGTGGGCACGCACCAAATCACATTCAAAGTGTGCAAAATCACACAAAGGAGGGGTTATATGCACTTCCACCACCTGCCTCTGCGTCGGACAATTAAAGGTGAACTTCAATAAAAGAAAGCCAATTGTCCACCTTTATATTCCTGATTTTTTTAATTGGGAAGAAGGCAACATTTTGACCCTGCTGGGTCTTCCTCAGAATGACAAAATGACCCAGTCAGGACCCAGCTGGCTTCTATGTTCAGATATTTGAGAACTATAAAGTCTGCAGATGAGCTCCAGCAGCAGACCCCCCCCCCCCCTTAAAAAAAAAAAAAATCCACCACAGTCTCCTCTTCTCTCGCTGTAAACCAGGTAGAGCAGGAAGGAGGAGAAGAG
>NC_085880.1:22249518-22257018 GCF_034702125.1 Engraulis encrasicolus
AATCAGCATCATTAACTTTCATTCATAAGTATGACATTCATTTAAATGCTATAACGACCCATGAAGACAGGTGCAACATCCTGAAGTCTTGCGCCTAGCGGAGCTTGTGCAATATGGAATAGGCCATGTAACTTGGGGCTCCCTCTCTATCAGCAATGGCATTGTGAGTGACATGACAGGTCTTCAGTAAGGCACAACAGTACAGATTAAGCCAATTACTTGACAAAAATAAAAAGTGAAAAATGACCTGGAAATCTTTCACTTTACTTCATGTCTGTCTGCCATGCTAACCCAGTATTAAAACTGCAAGAAACTGATCCGGGAGTGCGGTTTTGTTGTGTAGTAGTAAGTAATAACACAATGATAGTGATGGTAGACTTTGACTTCATTTAATCAAAATGGTGAATGTTTATGTAATAAACAGTGAATAAAGGGAGACACTAACACAAAAATTTTCGTGCTCGTGGTCCAGGGCATTAGAAAAAATACAGCTATTATTATTATTCTTATTCTTATTATTGTTATTATTACTACTACTACTACTACTACTACTACTACTACTACTACTACTATGTTGTTGTTGTTGTTGTTGTTGTTGTTGGTGGTGGTGGTGGTGTGCAAAGTCACTCAGCAGCTGTTTGTTTTTCTGGTAGTAATATAAATGTCTGGACTTTACACAAGACCCATACACCATGCTTGACTTTTATGCTGATGTCAGTTTTGGCTAGTATAGTAAGTTTGGCCACCTTGGCCACCTTGACCCCGACCTTTTGACCCTTCCATCTGCACATTTCCCAAGACATAAATAGCAACTGAGGACAAATACAGGGGCGGAGGCAGAGGAATCTGGACAAAGATGGAAAAAAACGAGAGAAGAAACAAGGGGAAAAAACGAGGAAGAGGAAGTGAGTGTGTGAGAGAAGGAGCGATAAGACCAGAGGAGGGATGATTATAAATACCTGAGGTAAAGCCCTGGTCCTGTGGTGGTTGCTGTCCTGGCACGTCTTCACAGTATGTCTTCCACCCTTCTATGCCTTGTGTCTTGTGTGTCCACATCTGTTCTGCTTACCCTTTGACCAATCATGTGCTGTATGTTGATTGCAAATTACTGTACTTTTGAGATGTTCAACCTTTTATTACCTTTTCTGGCGTACAACCTTTTACATAGGCCTGCATTTTACATTGGTTGTACCCTGCTTCTCTCTTTGGGGGTACTGTGGATGGCATACCATTTCCAATCAATATGCCTACCAACTTCTGTGGCCATAAACTGTTGCATTGGGCTTGTGCAGGGCCCTAAATTAGCTTTTGTCACCACTAGCCAAAATGGCTGGTAGATGTGAACCATACTAGCAAAAAAACACACTCACTAATGGCTCAAAGTGGCTAGTAAGTTGTTTTTTTCAACCAGTCAAACTAAAATTCCACGAGTATTTGGCCAGATGGCTGATTTATAGTCCTGGGCTTGTGTATTAAAGCTGTGCAGTGACTGTCTTCTCTGCTGCTGTTGCTGCTGCTGCAGCTGATGATGGTGGTGGTGTGCCGCTGTGCTTTGTGTTGCTCTGCAGATGTGGCTGTCCTGTCTGATGCCCGTCGTCCTGGGCCTGCTGGCCCCTGCTCATGGTAAGTCAACTCAGGTGACTTATTAATCAATCAATCAATCAATCAATCAATCAATCAATCAATTTAAAACCGTTTACGCATATCATCGTACTCATTTGTCATTGAACGTGCTTTAAACATAGCTTTAAACTGCAGCATTGCACAGTATTTCACACCTGCCAGCAGAGGTGTGTGAAAAATCACAAATTGTGCATGAATATGCTTTGAAATGGTGAATGATTACTGGTAAGTTGAATTTAAAATGATTAAATTCAATTAATTATTGTTATATAGACATAGTACGCCTATGTCTCAACAGGGTTTACCCAAATTGAACCATTGAGTGAAAAGCAATAAACAATGCAATGCTCCTAGAATGACCCACTCTTCATCTCTCCCTCTCTCTCTCCCTCTCTCTCTCTCTCTCTCTCTCTCTCTCTCTCTCTAGGTACCGACTACGAGCCCAGTGAGGTGTGTTTTGATCACCTGGGCTGTTTCTCGGACTCCATCCCATGGGCTGGCACCGTGGAGAGGCCTGACCCCCGCCTGCCCTGGAGCCCAGAGCAGATCGGCACCCGCTTCCTGCTCTTCACCCAGCAGAACCCAGAGTACTACCAGGCATGTGAATGAGTGCATACAGAATCACACAGGCTGCAGGCCGGTCACTTGGAACTCATACACACTAGAAATACATACAGTAGACCATCCACCCACCCACCCATCCACCCAATCTCGAGCAATTCCAATGCTGTAACACCAGTCACACTCCAGTAACACACCAGTAACACCGGGAGGGTGTGGTACACTGTCAAAATGAAATTTTTAATGAGTAATTTCCACGTAGAACCATCAGTTTACCACTGTGGGAGAACCCCAAAAGGTTTTCTAAGGAACATTTGTTTTTGTCCCAGAAGTTTCAAGTTCTTCGAAGAACTGAAATGGTTCCTCACAGAACTTTTAGGTTCTTCAAAGAAGTGTAATGGTTCCTCAATGGTTTTCGGTTCCTCCCAAAATCTTACTGGAGGAAGGAAAGGAAGGAAAATTAGATTTTATTTTACTGTTTAGTGAATAATCAGCATCTCCCACCACTCGTCCTCCTCCATGACGGAGGGACCCGCAGCTTGCCATTGTTCCCACATGGCCCTTCTTGGGGTTCTTGGGCCGTCCTCTTGCCTGAATGAGGCTGGCATAAATGTCACTTCATTATGTGCACTGTGCGATATGACAGTGGGACGTTAACTTTCATCCCAACGCAGTCTCACCCCAAGTAGTCAATTTATGACTACCTTGGACCAGACTGCAATTTTTGACGTCTTGGGTATTCCTTCCACGTCACATTTTGACTATGTGGCCTAACCCTAAACCTATTCCTAAACCTAACCTCAATGACGTTATGCTGCCACAAGGGGGCGCCTTTGAGGACATAGTCAAAATGTGACGTGGAAGGAATACCCAAGACGTCAAAAATTTCAGTCTGGTCAAAGGTACTCAGATATTGACTACTTGGGGTGAGACTGTGTAGTTCATCCAGATTCATTGATCCATGCTTGTGTCCACAGGAGATCTCTGCCAGCAAGGACCTCCTTCATGCATCCAACTACGACGCCGGCAGGAAGACTCGCTTCATCATCCACGGCTACCTGACCTCTGCAGAGGAGAACTGGCACACAGACATGTGCATGGTTGGTTTCTTTTTTCTTTTTGGTCTTTATTCAGATAGTACAGTGAACAGCGCGCTAAGCCCTCCACATTTGGGCTTGCATGCCCACGGGGACCCCGGTTCAAGTCCGGCTTGGGTCATTTCCCAGCCCTGCCCCATCTCTTTCTCCCAGTCATTTCCTGTCTACTCTCATACTGTCCTGTAATAATAAAGGTCAAAAAGCCCCACAAAATATACTTTAAAAAAGATCGTACAGTGAAGAAGGAGACAGTGGCAGAGAGAGAAGGGGAAAGATTTGGAAAGGACTCAGGCCAGACTTGAACCCAGGCCCCATGGGCAACGTAGTCCTGATATCATGGTATGGTCTGCCACAGCACTTGATAACAAACATCTTTTCAAACCAGTCTGCTGGTACTCCTGTCTCCCTGCTAGCCTTTCACATTGGTGTCTGTAAAGATTCTTAGGTCTTAGATCTTAGTTATTCAGCAAGGTCATACTAGTTAAAATCTCTTGGACGACTCTAAAGTAAATCTCCAGCAGCCCTAAAAAGAAGTCTGGTTGTTAACCAAGCAAACTCCCCTGACGTTGACCTTGGTGTCGCTAGGACACTGCACTATATATTGTGTATGTTGGGAGGAACAAAACATTGTACAGCATATCAAACTGTAGGTGTATTTATGAGTGTGCATAGCATACAGTATCTGAATGTGTATCTCTACACGTGTGTGTGTGTGTGTATATGTGCGTGCGTGCGTGCGTGCTTGCATGCGCGTGTGCACGCGTGCGTGCGAATGTGCGATTGTGTGTGTGCGTGCCTGTGTGCGTGTACGTGCATGTATTTGTTTTCATGTGTGCAGCTGATTGTGAAAGCGGAGGATGTGAACTGCATCAGTGTGGACTGGCCAACCTGGAAGGAGGCGGAGTATTCCCAGGCAGCCAATAACATTCGAGTGGTGGGAGCACAGGTGGCATACATGATGTCATTCATGAGGGTCAGTACACGAAACAAAAACACACATACGTTAAGAGTAAATGTTACTATAGAGACATACACACATTAAATATCTGTTACTACAGAAACATACACACATTAAGAATACCTGTTACTACAGAAACATATACCTACACATAAAGCACCTGACCCTACCCCTAATCTATTACCACAAACACATCTTGCCTTCTTTTTGCCCAATTATTTATTGCTTCAACACGGAATGCTCAATTTGTTGTACTTGTTCAAACACATATAACACTTGACCTGTTACCATAGACATCAACAAAATATCTAACCCTAACCCTAATCTGTTATACCATAGAAACATATACACATAAAGCACAATCACACGTTCACTCTTGTGCACTGCCTCCTTCTGAACATGTGACTACAGCAAGCAGGTTAACTCTGAAGATGTTGTTGCTCTTTTTCTGATATACTTGATACACTTCACAATACATTTGGCTGTTACATCTTTAATAAGTGTTTGTTACATGAACAATAGTGGAAGAGAGAGTTGCCAAAAGCTTGTGCATATGGTTTACTTACTACTGTGTATGTCTGTCAGGTATTACTTTAAAAGGACTGGAAAACGTTCAAACAGTTGGTGCGACATAAAGTGAACACGATTTGTCAAGTTTACAAATGAGTTTTACTGTTCAAATAGACACTTTTACACACCTCTGTAGTGGGATATGATCCCAGTGAGGTTGTCATTCAAGTGTAAAGAAATCCTGCACACTGTAAATTCCACCAGCAAACTTTAGTCATTCGGCGGGATTTCTTTACACTCAAGTCAAGTCAAGTCGGTTTTATTGTCAATTTCTTTACATCCACTGGTCATACAAAGAATTGAAATTACATTTCTTACTTTCCCATGCAGAAATAGACTAGACTTTAGGTGTGGACATAGACAGTACACAATACATTCCAGAGTACCTATACAATACCTTTACAGACATATAAAGTGCAAGACTGGGCAACAGCAGACATACATAGAACATATATTAAGAGGTATTGTTGTGCATTTTCAGTTATGTTCTATTGTGACGATTCTGGCATAGTGATAGTAGCATTGTGAAATAATAATAAAAATAAAAAAAAAAGAATGACAAATGACTTTCGAATCTGCCCATTGGATCACAAGCTGACCAATCACAGCGGAGGACTCAAGGTCTATATGCGTAGCAGCATGCTGCACCTGAGGAGCGCCACTGTATACTCAGCTGGCTCTAAGCCAGGCTAATCTAGCAGGGCTAGCTATATCAGTAGAGGTCGCGAAAAGGTCACCCAGACTCCCACTGTCCAATTGCTGCCATTCTCAAAGCATTCCCAGGATTATATAAGTCTGCCCTATACGTTGGGGGTGTGATGGGGGCATGAAATATGTGTGATGATGATGATGAAAGGGTTGTATTGGAATAATGTATTGGAACGTATTGTGTGTGTGTGTGTGTGTGTGTGTGTGTGTGTGTGTGTGTGTGTGTGTGTGTGTGTGTGTGTGTGTGTGTGTGTGTGTGTGTGTGTGTGTGTGTGTGTGTGTGTGTTTGTGTGTGTGTGTGTGTGTATGTATGTATGTGTATGTATGTATAGTATACTGTATACCTGTATGTAAGCATGCATGCTTGTGTGTGTGTGTCTAAGTGTATGCACGTGTACAGTATTTATTTGTTATATATTTTTCTTATTAATGGAGGAACATTAACATGTTGCGGCTTTCTTGTAGGACTCCTTCAACCAGTCTCCTGCTGACATGCACGTGATTGGCCACAGTCTGGGGGCTCACGCCGCTGCAGAGGCAGGCCGCAGGACCAAGGGGCTCGCACGCATCACAGGTAAGAGTACACACACACACACACACACACACACACACACACACACACACACACACACACACACACACACACACACACGCACACACGCACACACACACACTTGTGCAAGGAACATACAGTTACACAATGAACACACATTAACACATTTTGTTCACATTACAGTTTTTTCAATTGCTAACAAACTTTTGTCCAATCCTCAGCGACATTTTCAAAACTCTTAATACAGTTAGCACACCAAAGGCTTTCCATTGCCATACAGTTGACACATTGCATGCCTTTTCCACACAATTAGCGGTCAATGAATGCATTTCTTTGTGTATATTTAACAGTGTATGCTTTTGAGAAGAAAATGAACTGTTTGGCCAATTGTGCTTGGTAGGTGGTAGTCTGTGTTAAGAGTTTAGGAAAAGTATCTAAAGTATGGGTAAGCGCTTGTTAGCAATTGAAAAAAACTGTAACACATTTTATTACATTCAGAAGTCTACACTCACACATACACACAGAGGTATTCACAACGCTCCAGTTTTGTTTCAGGTTCACTCCTATAACGAGATGTCCATGTGTTTCGATGTCCATGCATTTCTCTCTTCTCTCTTCTCTCTCTCTTCTCTCTCTCTCTCTCTCTCTCTCTCTCTCTCTCTCTCTCTCTCTCTCTCTCTCTCTTCTCTCTCATCTCATCTCTAGGTCTGGATCCATCTGAGCCCTACTTTGAGAACTGTGCAGCTCTGGTGCGTCTGGACCCCACTGATGCCACGTTTGTGGATGTGATTCACTCCAATGGCGCTCCTTTCACTCCCACCCTTGGTAAAGGACACACTCTAATCGAATGCTAACATAACATGACATGACATGACATGACATGACATGACATGACATGACATGACATGACATGACATAACATAACATAAAATAACACAACACAACACAATATAACATAACATAAAATAAGTAAGGGTTAACGTTCGGTGAGAAGGTCGCTACCGTGGAATAGCAGCACGACAGAGAGAATCTTTCGCTTTAGCAGTGAAAAGTCTTGTTGCCATTGACAGCGGTCTGTTATAGACCAACCCGTCCGTTATCGAAAAATAACAGACGTGCGAACGTTGGGGAGCCCCGTTGAAATGAATGGAGCATTCGACCGATGACGTCACACCATATAATAACATAATATAAATAACATGACACAACACAGTACAACACAATACAACACAACACAACACAACATAACACTAGAAATGCACTCAGAGAGTACAGACCTCTGCCAGGGAAACTGTTTGATAGAACATTTCACCATGTAACACCCTTCCAAGTCTTTCTGCCTTGTTTTTGTGGAGTTAGAAACTATCCTGTGATGGTGAAGGATCTTTTAAAAAAAATCCTGACCTTCAAAATTGAATCATTTGTTCCTT
>NC_085880.1:22262018-22277018 GCF_034702125.1 Engraulis encrasicolus
CGCCATGACCAACCCTGCATACTTCAAAGTGGCCCTGTATGGTGAATCCACCAACACCATCCAGTACAGGATCTACATGTATGTACAGTGAAGATCCCCCTCTTCTGTGTGCGTGTGTGTGTGTGTGTGTGTGTGTGTGTGTGTGTGTGTGTGTGTGTGTGTGTGTGTGTGTGTGTATGTGTGTGTGTGTGAATTTAATCAACATTAAATTGCTCGTAGTGTTTCATGAGTGTTTATTATTTTCATTGTGTCAGTAGTAAATTCCAAAAGTCGTGTGGCAGTCAATGTTCTAAAAAATAAAGGTAACAATCATTGGTAGTCTATTTAACGAGGGTTTTCTGTACTTTTTCTGTGGTGTCAGTGGTACCGTGACGCCAGGCAAGAGTTACGCGAACGACATTAAGACTAAGGTGGACGTCGGCGAGATAACACATGTCAAGTTCGTCTGGGACGACTACCATGTCAACCCTCTGGCCAAATTCGGAGCCTCTCGCATCGAAGTGACCAGATTCCGGGACAACAAGATGTACGTCCACTCTCATTGGCTGGCTGAGCCTCCATCTTTGGTCTTATTGGTTGCCTTGTGTTCTGTGTCTGTGTTCACTGGTTGATTATCAGAATCAGTCACACACACACACACACACACACACACACACACACACTCACACACACACACACACACACATACACACACATACACACACATACACACACACACCACGGGCAGACAAATAAAACAAAATAAAATGTGTTCTTCTCTTTTCTCTCAACAGGTTTGTGTTCTGTGGAGACGAGAAGCTGTATGAGAACCAGCTGCAGACCCTGCAGCCATGTCCCGCTCAGTAACAGATGCACCCATGTTATATGTTATTATTAATAAAGACCTTGTTCTCACACCCAGTATGTCATTTGTGCTTGTGTAACGGATGCCAACTAGCGGAGCTTGGTGGTAGAAGGATTGTATACCTTCCTCCTGAAGTCTCATGGGGTAGGGCTGAGCTATCGGCCTAGGCCTTTATTAGCCAGGCTGCGCCCTCCTAGTGACACCAGTCTATGATAATCAGGCTAGGCCTTTATCTCAATGGCATCGTGCCTGTGCCTCCCATGCCAAATTGGAGCTGTGGCTGAAAGGCTGCTGGTTTGAGCCCCGAGTGAGGGACTGCACAAGATAATCTAGTCACAGTTACCAGTTTGAACTCCCTTCCTCCTAAAACCAAATTTCTGTATGTCAAGATGGCCTTATGGAAGTGATCATCACATGCCAGAAGGGGGACACTGGTGCTCTCTCCTGGTTGATGCCTAAACTAGCTATCAGCTGCCCTCTGTCATATATTGCAGACAGGCAGCCTGTTGTGGGTTGAATTACCTCCACTAAGGAGGTGATGTTTTCAGTCGCGTTAGTTTGTCTGTGTGTCTGTCTGTCTGTCTGTCTGTCAGCAGGATAACTCGAAAAGTTATGGACAGATCTGGATGAAATTTTGTGGAGTTGTTGGATCACGATCCGGATCCAGGAATTTTTAAAAAGAATTGTCACCATTGCGGGATAGGGCTAATTTTGACATTCCAGTTTCTAACTCCACAAATACAAGACAGACAGACTCGGGGGAAAAAATAGGGGTTAACATAGTCAAATGTTCGATGTTCTGTCAGTGCATTTCTAGTTTAGGATTGGGCATACATAGAAGCCTACCAATCAAATTGTATATCATTGAGGATTTTATAATTGACGATTTATGTTTTAGACCAACTGTGCATTCCAATGAGTGGTGGCAGGTACTAATGGTAAAAGTTAGCCTTGGCTACTAGTGGTAATGGTAAGAACAACTGGTGGGCGCACACCTGACATAGGCCTACTGAAGCCCTCTTCAAAACTGGTCACATGAAAAATCAAGTTCCAGAACGTAACAGTCAAGTTCTCAAAGTTTCATCAATTTTGACCAAACGTTCGAAACGTTTTTTTTTTTTGCAAATGAATAAAGACTACATGACTTGCGCATAAACCAAATACTGCCACAATTCAGTTTAAAATGGGAATATTACTCGCATGTAACTGCAGTCAATGATTTTATTCTTTCATCAAGAGCTATATACTGTATAATGTGTCCCATTTCAAATACGTCTTTGACAGTATCAACCTGTCTCCTGGGGCTTGCAGACATAGGTCTATCCTAGTGTTTCTCAACGGAGGCAATACAGCCCCCCAGGGGGCATTGGGGAGCTCTATGGTGGCGTTGGAAAGGATACAGTTGAAAGGGGGCGGTGCTTAGTTGCCATTGGGGGGCATTAGTCCATTTCATTTTTTAATACTAATGTTCGCCACAGGTTGTGAAGTTCATACCTTTTTACTTTGATTTGTAGATCCCATACTGATTTGTATTCAATGCACAAGTGGATAAGGTGATAACGTAAGCTTCACTTTATGTGCACTTGCAAACATTATCCATCCAAGTCAGTGAATACAGTAAATGTCCTCAATTATTGTCATCACAGCACATGTGCAACAATCGCTATGTTTACATGACGGTTTTAATTCCGAATTAATAATTCCATATTAAATAGCTCTGTCGAGTTTCCTTTGATCTTTCATTTAATTCCAAATTGCGAAGTGTTTACATGACGTTTCAAAGTGGAATTAAGTTTTATTCTAAACTAAGGTGAGTTCATTGCGAATTAAATGTCTCATGTAAATGTAGCAATTGACTAATAAAGACAAGTAGAAAAGCTATTTCATCTATAGTATGTCCTGCGCTCTTGTACCTTGTTCATTCTTGTACACTCTTACTATGTTTAAATTATGTTTTTAATTCCGAATTAATAATTCCGAATTAAATAGTTACATCGTGTTTACTTTGATCGTTCCTTTAATTCCGAATTAACAGGTGTTTACATGATGTTTTCAAAGCGGAATTAAGTTTTATTCAAAATTAAAAATGGAGTTAATTCGGAATGAAATATCTCAAACGTAGCCATTGTAGGCCTACATCTATGGTGGGCTAATAATATTCTCTGATATGGAATGTCTAATATAGCCCCTTAACAGACACCGTTCCGCAACTGGGGCGTTGTAATAATTACAGAAAAAAACTACCATAGTACTACTACACCACTATGACAGTGCACAGGGCCTTTAGAAATACCATACATCTCGTCTTGGTCATTGCCATTATAGCTCATTTATAACAGGAGTAGTGTCTTAAAAGATAACTCCAGCCAATTTCAACATGCAGTTGTAATACGCTGGATTTGTCAGTTTCTTTTCTTGAGCCTTTTCCGAGATGATTCCTGGTCATTGTAATGGGGGCAGGTGTTTGTTTACATTTCAAAAAAACATCTTGATTTATTCCCAAAAACATCCAACATCTCGGAAAGGGCTGAGCCGAAAAATGCAGCATCAACTGCTGACAAGTCAAGGGTAGTGTGAGCACAACTGCATGTTGAAATTGGCTGGAGTTATTCTTTAAAGGGACACTGTGTGAGATTTTCCAGAATTCATGCTGCCCATTCACTAATGTTACCTTTTTCATGAATATTTACCACCACTGTAGGAGCCTAAATGCAGTTTAATTTAGTTTGAAATATTTTTTATTTAAAAAGATGCTAATTCATAAGTAAGAAAAATATTGTTTGTAATTTCATGATTCAGAAGGATTTAAAAAGATTTAAAAATGCTATTTACATATGTACAGTTCATTGATATTTTTTGAGTAAGATATGACTTTTATTGTGACATCTAAAAACCAGCCTTTGGAGGAGATTCATCTTCATGCCAGGGCATGCCAGGGGAGCGTGGTCATTAGGAAGCAGAAGAAGATTGGAGCGCAATAGTTTTTTGACCTCGCCCTCAGGCTCTCCTTTGGACTTTAAAAGATTTCATTTTGTGGATAGATTTTATGTTTTTGTAATGTTGCGTTAAGTTTTCATATAAACAGTTAAAATCAAGAAGTGGACTCGTGGATTTATTTTTGAAGTGTTTTCGATACAAGGGAGTCTGACGAGCGTCAAGCTTAAGTTCCAATTAGGACAGTAAGAACCTACACCATCAAATTCTAAGTATTCATTATGACTGGAAAAATTGCACTTTTCATATTTGAAAAGGGGGATCTTCTCCATGGTCCGCCATTTTGAATTTCCAAAAATAGCCATTTTTAGCTGCAAAAAATGACTCTACTTGGACCATACTAGAAAATAATTGTTTATTACTTAGTAAAATACATGTAAAGATCAAATGTGGCAATAGGCAGCTCAGTTTCAACGAGAGGCATAGTTGCAGTACCTTTTTTGGACCATTTCCTGCACAGGGTACCTTTAAGGTTAACAGTCTCTCTTAAAGGGACAGTTTGGTCAATTTCAACATGCAGTTGTAATGCTCACACTACCCTGGACTTGTCAGTGCCTGAGATTTTTTTTTCTTCTTCTTCAGCCGTTTCTGAGATCCTGGTAATTGTAATGGGGGCAGCTCTTTGTTTACATTTCAAAAAAACATTTTTATTCATTCCCAAAAACATCCAAGAGGTTATAAAACATCACCAGACAACTAGCAAACAGCAGTACCTTTTGGGAAAATATTTGGAGTTGGCCTATGTTTCATTTTTTAAAAATGTAAACAAACGCTGCCCCCATTAGAATTGCTCATATCTCGGAAAGGGCTGAGCCAAAAAATGTGGCATCACCAGGTACTGACAAGTCAAGGGTAGCGTGAGCAATACAACTGCATGTTGAAATTGACCAAACTGTCCCTTTAAGGGCCGTACACACAAATCGCTGCTAGTTACTCGCTCAGCGAATGAACTCAATAGAATGTCAATGTGTTCCAGCGAGACTAGCAGGCGAGTAGGCGAGTACTGTACAAGCGATGCGATGTGGGCGGATCCCGAGTTTAAAATATTTTATCTTCGAGCGAGGCGAGTAAGCGAGTAGGCTAACCAATTGGAGTGCAGAGTTCGGTACTTCTCGGCTGTCCATTGGCAGTTAAAGCCGCGGGAACTATCAGCGAACGTTCCATGAAAGAGTGGCGAGTAGACGAGCAAGCGAAATGCTAGCTTTGTGTGTGTACGCCGCTTTAGGCATAGTGTCACCAGATAAGACACAACTTTTACTTCAAAGGAATAATAATTGTAATAATAGCCATAACTTAATTTGAAAACAGTGATGTTGTTTGTAATAATGGCCTACTACAGTAATGAAACATGTAAAAAGGATGGCCATCCTTGCACTCACACATGACCATGATCAGCAGGCCTAGGCAAGTCAGATAACAGGTGCAGATGGTGGGGGCGTGGGATTTAGCAGATGAGCAGCCGCTGTGAAGTAGAAAGGGGCACTGTGTAATATTTTTCATTTCCATAATTCATGCTGCTCATTCATCAGTGGTACCCTTTTCACGAAGACTACCACCACAATTAAATATTAAGTACTTTTAAGTAAGTATCATTATGACTGGGAAAATTGCAGTTTTCATGCATGGAAAAGGGGAAGGGGACCATGTGCGCCATTTGAATTTCCAGACATCGACATTTTTAGCTGCAAAACGTACTGTACTTTGGTCATACTAGTGAATATTAGTTTTTTACTTGGTACATGTAAAAATTCGTAAAAAGACCAACTTTGGCATTAGGCAGTGCAGATTCAATGAGCAGCAGAGTTGCAATGCATACTCTGGCCACTCTCACAGTGCACCATGTACGCTTTTGTAGATGACAGGTTTTCGCTGAAGCTACTTATCATCTGACCATCTTTTGACATTTACATCTGGACGTTTCCCAAGAAATAAAATACAAATTGTACATCGAGAACAAAAACGAAGAGTTATGGAGAGAGAGAGAGAGAGAGAGAGAGAGAGAGAGAGAGAGAGAGAGAGAGAAGAGAGAGAGTGAGTAAGTAAATGAGTGAGTGAGTGAGTGAGTGAGGTAGATGACGTGAGAGAGGTAGAGATAATACAGAGGGGGAGATGAGTATAAATAACTCAGGTAAAGCACAGGATTTTGCCTTGGCACATATTCACGGTAAGTCCTCCGTCCCTTTCTATGTCCCCATTACACAACTTCTCTAGTTTCAAGTAAAATATGTAGTCAATCTTAATTTAAGTAAAAATCACTTTATAACTATATTTATGATATATTTTTTACTTGTTATAAGCAATATTTGAATAAAAGTTACACAATACTCCTTCAGTATGTTAGTACACCCTAACCACAATCCTGTTTGTCTCTTTGGGGGTACCGAGTCCTGATCAGGGTAGCATTTTGATGATTGTTGTGTAGCTATAATGCATCCATGGTAGTGCTTGACTTGATAAAACACCTGAACTTAATTTAACTGAACTCAACAATGAGCAGTAAGCACTGAATGCTAAACGGTGTGCCGCTGTGTTTTGCATGTGCTCTGCAGATGTGGACTCCCTGTCTGATGATGGCCCTGCTGGGCCTCCTGGCCCCTGCTCATGGTAGGTCAACTCAGTCCACCTGTAGCCTCTTACTGCAAATGGGATCGCCACCGGGTCTATTCACTAGTTGCTGAAAATACTCAACTACATCGTAACGACGTTGCTATGACAGTACAGAGAGCCTTAAGTAACAGATTAAGACATAGCCATTACAATTTTGGTGACAGTAAGGTTATAGCATATGCTCTGCGCTAAGGGGTTAAAGTACCCTATTAGATGAAAGGACAGTGGCACATTAAGGCTAAGTTTACATTCATTTGTTTCTGTATCGTTTCCATCGCGGATGCACTGTCCATTTACATTTAAACTCTGGAAAACGACTTCACAGGTGGAAGGATTCGAAGTGAGTGAGTGGGAGAGAAACATAGTGGGGCTTGAATATGACCAGAATGGGCTTGCACTCGGGTCCCTACGGGCAATTCATGGTATCACCACAGCCAGACTTGAGATCACTCTTGTTGGTGGACATATTTCAACAGGACCCAAAGTGTTAGATATCTAGAGTCTGCACAACAGGAATTCGAAAGATAACTAATTATCCTGCCCTGCTGCCTATGTACTATATGTAGTTCGTTGACAAGTGCCTCTTTTCCACTGCAGTTTTTCTGGTAGGCCTTCAGCTCGACACAGCGCAACTCGGCCGCCTACTTTTTGCCTTTTGAATAGGCACCACACAGCTCAATCGTAAAGCAAAAAGTGGCGGCTGAGTCGCGCTGTGTCAAGCTGTAGGCCCACCAGAAAACCGGCAGTGGAAAAGAGGCATAATTCCTCAATTTGTTTTGATGTGGGTCCAGCATTAGCCTGGGCGAAAGCGACTGTTGACTCCGTCAAACAGTCTGACAAAAGCCAAGAGGAACCCGTCTCCGTGGAGGGTGGGAGATGGTCTGATCTTAATCTGTCATTTAAATTCATTGGAGTTCCGAATTAAAATTAAAAGCCATATTGTGCTTTATTAGCATGACTGTTACGATATAGCGTCGCAAAAGCATACAAATAACAAAACAAAAGTGTGAATATAGTTACCTTAACCAATCAGTAACAGACTTCGCGGGTGAGCTCTGCGTCACCACTCTCAAATGTAACCTGATTGGCTAAACACTGAGAGAACCGAGCTCGAGGATTTTGCCAGACGATGTGCGGAACCAAAATCATTGGGTGGAGTACATAGGATGGCGTTGCCAGGCTAGTCCAGCATGCCCAGGCTAGCAAAGTGCTCTACCATTGACAGAACAGAATAAACAATGGTAACAGACACAACAGCAACATGATTCCAAGAATAACTCACTTTTCTATTCTACCCCCTCTCTCTCTAGGTACCGACTACGAGCCCAGTGAGGCGTGTTATGATAACCTGGGTTGCTTCTCAGACTCTCAGCCATGGGCTGGCACCGTGGAGAGGCCTGACCCCCGCCTGCCTTGGAGCCCAGAGCAGATCGGCACCCGCTTCCTGCTCTTCACCCAGCAGAACCCAGACCACCACCAGGCATGTGAATGAGTGCATACAGAATCACACATGGAAAACATATGCACTACCCTACATGCATGCACACACATACGCACACATGCATATGCATGGACACATAGAGAAACACATCCATCCATCCAGCCATCCATCCATCCATCCATCCATCCATTCATCCAACTATTTATCCATCCATGCTTGTGTCCACAGGAGATCTCTGCCAGCAAGGACCTCCTTCATGCATCCAACTACGATGCCGGCAGGAAGACTCGCTTCATCATCCACGGCTACCTGACCTCTGCAGAGGAGAACTGGCACACAGACATGTGCAAGGTGGGCAGCGATAACCATCATCTTTTTTCAGGTTGCTTCAAATCTATCTGTTGGCTTCCTTCTCTTCCTCCTCCTTACTGTAACCCTAAAGTCCAATCCATATCCTGTGTGTGAGATGAATATGGATACATGTGGAGTCAGTGTTTCACATGTTCAACCCACTGATTCTGTGTATAGTTTGTTTGACATGAAATCGAGGAGCTTAACATTATGGATGGAAATTGGAACTGGAAAAATTGTGGCAAACACAAAAGACGAACAGTGGTATGAAGGTGATTATGGTTACAATGTATGAACAGTATGTACATAATTGACCAAACAAAGTGTATGAATGGACCTTAACTGCAGCCCTAGCCCAAACCCTAACCCTAAGGGGGCATACATAATTAATGCATCTTAACGCATCTGCTCCCTGAGGGCTAAGCAATGACCGCCGTTATGTGTGTTACAGTACATGCATTATCATTGGGGTTCCTGTGACGAACGCAGTCATGAGTGTGAAGTGAACAACACACTTGACGTGCTTCAGCTCACATTATTTTGTCAACTATGAAAGGGCACTAACTTTAGCTTGACCTTCATATTAGGTGATTATTGTGAGGAAGACGCTGAAGAAGGTTTAGGCCCAAACGTCTGTCTGTCATGCTAACCCAGTGGATTAAAACTGCAAAAATTACACCCAAGAGTGCGGCTGTTTTACTACACATGAACTTTGCTGTTTGCTCGCACCCAAAGACCTTGTAAGAAACAGTTTGGAGTTGAGCGCACTTTCTAAAAAAAGATTATTGTGAGGAGAAATGCATATACATATTAAATTGTGTGTTTATTTTGATGTGTCCATTCAGCTGATTGTGAAAGCGGAGGATGTGAACTGCATCAGTGTGGACTGGCCAAGCTGGAAGGAGGCGGAGTATTCCCAGGCAGCCAATAACATTCGAGTGGTGGGAGCACAGGTGGCATACATGATGTCATTCATGAGGGTCAGTACCCGAAACAAAACCACACACACATGTTACAAGAAGAGTACCTGTAACCCCAAAAACACACACATGTTAAAAGTATCTGTTACTACAGCATACACACATTATGAGTACCCATTACCACAGAAACACACGTTAAGAGTACCTGTTACTACAGAAACACATTAAACACCTGACCCTAACCATAATCTATTACCATAGAAACATACACATAAAGTACCTGACCTTAACCCTAACATAGCAACCCTATCAAAGCAACACTTTTACTCTCAATTTGTGACTGAAATACTTAAGCATCAACAGCAAGCAGGCCTGCTCTGGAGAAATGCTATAGTTTTTAGTAAGCTAAAAATCCAAACATGTTTGTCAAGTTCACAATTGCTTGACTCGAGTTCTCATTTTTTGAGAAAAAATAAGTAGGCTATACCAACTTACTGCTTGCCATGCAAAACAGAATATTTCCTATTGCTTTTGCATGAGTGGAGGGTAGAACATCCTACACTCAGAATGCGAGTATGATAGATATGATTTATTTTTTCTTCGAAGTGGCAATGCGGGGGAAGCACATTAGCTAATTGTCTGGAGTCCAACCAGCCAAATCCTGATCTACCAGTCACTTAGCCAGGCCGTGCCCTCCTAGTGAAGCAACAGCTTCAGCGTTGCTACCACACTACCAGTCAGGTCAAGAGCGATGCAAGTACTTTCCCGCCAATACAGGAACTCCTCCGACTTTGCTGGGAAGCAAACAATCATTAGCAAACCAATGGAGGCCATTTGGGAAATGTTGTATGGGAAATGTTAATTGTTATGCTCTTGGTCAGACCAAGTTTCAAAGAGATTTGAAAGTCGATGATAATCAGGCTACCAGCCACTAACCCTACTGTACACCTCAGCACTCTTGCCGCCCACCTGTCCACCCGCTGGTTCCCACGAAGAGCAAACACAGCAGAGGACTCAGTGTCACACGTATAGAAGCACCTGAGGAGCGCCACTGTATACTCAGCTGGCTCTAAGCCAGGCTAATCTAGCAGGGCTAGCTATATCAGTAGAGGTCGCGAAAAGGTCACCCAGACTCCCACTGTCCAATTGCTGCCATTCTCAAAGCATTCTCAGGATTATATGAGGCTGCCCTATACGTTGGGGGTGTGATGGGATGGGGGCATGGAATGTGTGTGTGTGTGTGTGTGTGTGTGTGTGTGTGTGTGTGTGTGTGTGTGTTTGAGTGTGTGTGTTTTATATGTTGGATGTCAGCATGTACGTAGTACATTGTACTGTACGTATGTGTATGCAAATATGCATGCACTGTGTGTATCATACGTATGTATGTATTTGCGTGCATTTGTCTGAGTGTGGCTCAGTGTGTCCGCATACACTTTAATATCAATCTACAGTATTACCACAGAAACATATACACATTAAGACCTTAATCTTAACCTGTTACCACAGACATCAACAAATTATCTAACACTAACCCTAATCCAAACTCTGAGTTTGTAACTAAAATACCTTAGCATCAAACATGTTTGTCAAGTTTACAATTGCTTGATTCAAGTTCTCATTTTGTATGTATGTACCACCTGTGTGAAGTTGGCACCCCATATATTGAAAATATAAGCAAAAACATTTTGGCTCATTTGTGCATCGTTTGTGTGCACGATTGTGCAGGCAAAATGTCGAATTGAAAGTAGGTCACGCAGCACCCCGTCAACATCTAAATGACTCGAAAATGGTTGGAATCGTTTGCGCATTGTTTGTGCATTGTGTGTGCACGTTTGTGTCCGAATGTTAAGTTTGCCTGCACATTGATCACATTATTGTTTGTCCTGTAGGGCTCCTTCAACCAGTCTCCTGCTGACATGCACGTGATTGGCCACAGTCTGGGGGCTCACGCCGCTGGGGAGGCAGGTCGCAGGACCAAGGGGCTCGCACGCATCACAGGTAAGCAAACACGCACACGCACACACACACGCACACGCACACGCACACGCACACACACACACACACGCACACGCACACGCACACACACACACACACTCACACACACACACACACACACACACACACACACACACACACACACACACACACACACACACACACACACACACACACACGCACACACATTGGGATATTCACTATATCTGACTGCGCTATATCTGTATTGACTCTGGAAGTCAATATCTGTATTGACTTCCAATGTCCAATGTTTTAGCCAGAAATTACACTGAGAATGTCTCACTAACTCTATTTCTATCTCTATCTCTATTTCTATCTCTATTTCTACCCCTCTCTCTCTCTATCTCTCTCTCTCTCTCTCTCTCTCTCTCTCTCTCTCTCTCTCTCTCTCTCTCTCTCTCTCTTTCTCTCTATCTCTCTATCTCTCTCTCTCTCTATCTCTCTCTCTCCTCATCCCTAGGTCTTGATCCATCTGAGCCCTACTTTGAGAACTGTGCAGCTCTGGTGCGTCTGGACCCCACTGATGCCATGTTTGTGGATGTGATTCACTCTAATGGCGCTCCTTTCACTCCCAACCTCGGTAAAAAAAAAACAACAACATCCAATGCAATGAAAATCCCATTAAATATGAAAATAACTCCCACTAAATGTAACATAACATAACGTAACATAGCGTAACGCAGTGCTTCCCAAACTTTTTCACATCACGTACCCCTTGGAGCATTTCATCTCCATCCGCCCCCCCCCCCCCCAAAAAAAAAAAACACGACGCACATCAGAAACAAAACGGAAACGTCCACAGATGAATGGGCATAACATACGGGCGATAAAAACTTTTCTTTTTTTTAACCATTAAATTCCCTCACTTAGACCTGTTATCAAGCTGAAGTTGTTGCAACATGTTCTGTGGGCTACGACATACACCAGTAGGTCACTATGAAAGGCTTCTAGCCAGAGATGTAATGGCCCATTAAGGTTGATAAATTCACATGTTTTCAACCAGTTGTTTAGTTCTAGCGATCTATCAGCACTTACTAAGGAGAGGGTACTTAGAGGTGTGAATGTAGATTAAAACGTGCCATGGCTGGTAGCCATGTCAACTTTGTAGCCAAAGTTATGATTTGAATGAAATTGGATGGACCTGTGACTGCGCCTAAATTGAACACACTGCGCATTGCATGAACATAGCAGTTCGCTAAAAGCATCCTAACAAACACATAGCCAGCAGTCTGTCTGACGAACCAGACCTGACAAAGCTCATTTTGTCAGAAACCCAAACAAGTAGCAAGTTATTATCTTACTCTTGGCGTAATCACAGGTACTTGTGGATTGAAGCACATAGTCCCAGAAACTCTTCAACAACTCCAGAAAGTAGTGATGCTTTGTTATTCATTTGATGCTGCACACAGACTGGAGGAGAGGACACTGCCGCAGCGACTCGTCTCCTCCTTGGGGAGATGGAACACAGAGATGTGCCACGCACGCGACTCTCCTCAACAGCTGATTTTGCGATTAACACCCATGGAAAAATAAATTAAGATGTGTAGGCTACTGAAACAATTTAATACCCATGAAATACCCAAAACATCAATGTCCATGCCTGATTCGAATATTAAAGGCTATTGATTATTTTTTTCCTGCTTTTTTTTCTTTTTTTCAAAATTCAAAATCTTCTCGCGTACCCCCTGCCATCACCTTGCGTACCCCCTAGGGGTACGCGTACCATAGTTTGGGAAACAATGGCGTAACGTAACATAGCGTAACATAATGTAGCATAGTGTAAAGTAACTTAACATAACGTAACTTAACGTAACTTAACTTAACGTAACGTAACGTAACGTAACGTAACGTAACGTAACGTAACGTAACGTAGCGTAACGTAGCAGCGTAACGTAACAACATGGCATGGTATGGCATGGCATGGCATAGCATAGCATGACATAAAATAAACATATTGGAGCATTGCCTAGCATAGCAAAGCATAGCATAGCGCAGCATAACCTATACGTTCTAATTAGGCCTAACTTTGGATATAAGTGTGTGTTAAATGTAATGTAATGCAATGTAATATACTGTAACTGTGATATACAATATGTAATGCGGTTTGCTGGTCCTCCTGCAGGGTTTGGAATGTCCCAGTCGGTCGGCCATGTTGACTTCTACCCCAATGGAGGAGAGCACATGCCTGGCTGCTCCAAAAACTCTGTCTCTGAGACCACCACCCCAAATGACATCTGGCAAGGTCAGAGAACACACACAGAAGATGGGAGGTTGAAAGAACGATGTAGAAGAGACAGTAGTGGAGAGGAGAGGGGAGATGAGAGATGGAGAGAGAGAGAGAAGAGAGAAGAAATTAGCAGAGAAGAGGACAACATGGGGGAGGACAGAGAGGATTAAGAGAAGACGACAGAGAGAGAGAGAGAGAGAGAGAGAGAGAGAGAGAGAGAGAGAGAGAGAGAGAAAGAGCAGCTGTGTGGCGTGTGTTTGATCCAATAGATGAGAGGAGTGTGATGATCCAGAGCCACATAGCTGGAACTCCTGGAGTGCCTGGACTAGTGACACACTGTAGGAACAACACATGACACACACACACACACACACACACACACACACAGACAGACAGACAGACAGACAGACACACACACACACACACACACACACACACACACACACACACACACACACACACACACACACACACACACACACACACACACACACACCATTCATGTTTTCATTTATGTAAGGACATTGAATGGAAGCGAAACAAAATGAAATGAAACAAAACAAATAGAATAGAATAGAATAGAATAGAATAGAATAGAATAGAATAGAATAGAATGAAATAATGGATTACTAAACTTGCAAATAATTAATGATAAGATAATAATGTGTGTGTGTGTGTGTGTGTGTGTGTGTGTGTGTGTGTGTGTGTGTGTGTGTGTGTGTGTGTGTGTGTGTGTGTGTGTGTGTGTGTGTGTGTGTGTGTGTGTGTGTGTGTGTGTGTGTGCAGGTACTCGTGGCTATGTTGCCTGCAGCCATCAGAGGGCCTATAAGTACTACAGTGACACCATCCTCAACCGCAGCGGCTTCACTGGATACCCCTGCAATGATTACCACATGTTTGAGGAGGTCAGTGTGTGTGTGTGTGTGTGTGTGTGTGTGTGTGTGTGTGTGTGTGTGTGTGTGTGTGTGTGTGTGTGTGTGTGTGAGCCTGTTTGTGTTTGTGTGTGTGCGTGCACAGAAGGCTTGAAAAAAGGTAATTGGAGTCTTATAAGTCAGCGCTACCGATACTGTATGAGGCTTTGTGAAGGAGGTTTACAGGCGTTCTACGTCGAACTCCTCTAGTTGGCATCCGTTACACTCACTCCCCTAAACCTCACTGCCATCCATCCCGGGTTTGGGGACCAGCGTAACTGAGCTGGGGTGCATTTCTGGAAAGCGATGTTGTTAGCAGTTTGCAACTTCGGTAGTTGCCAATGGGAAATTGCATTGCAACCAATAAAGTAGCTAACATAGTTAGCAACTACGCTTTCCAGAAATGCACCCCTGATCTTGCGCTAGTTCACCACTCGGGGATTGAACCTGCTACCACTAGTTTGATGCCCTCTCGGTCCTTCACATGGTAATCAAACATTTCAAACAAGCGATTTCAGGTTAGGTTTAGGGTTAGGGTTAAGGTAAGGGTTAGGGTTAAGGTTAGGGTTAGGGTTAAGGTTAGGGTTAGGTTTAGGTTTAGGGTCGTATGACGTAAGCGGTAAGTACCGAAAGGGCGTCGAATTAGTGAGTCCCCCTGCTACCTACCAGTCAACACTCCAGTTCTGGCA